>NW_006965805.1:0-9114 GCF_000164805.1 Carlito syrichta
AGATGCAAGTGGCTTTAGGGATGGAATCTCATATCTACCATAACAGGGTACAAGAGAAGACTATATCAGTGAGAATAATACTTAACTGAGGCTGGTGCATTTGGAAACAGTGTTTAATGGGCAGGACAAGAAGTCTGTGAAGTAAAAACAATCAAAAGAAAAGCTCTAGATATATAGGAAGAGAGCCAAAAGAATGCAGTCTTCTATTAATAACTGTCTATTGCTGTTATTTTAATAATAACTGTCAAGAGAATGAAAAGTTTCAAAAAGTGAGTATTCAGTTTTAACAAATATAAATGGGTGTGGTGGCTCACACTAGTTAATTCCAGCACTCTGGGAGGCTGAGGTGAGAAGATTGCTTGAGCCCAGGAGTTCAAGACTGCTTGAGCAACACAGAGAGACCACACTTCTACAAAAAAAGATATCAAAAAATAAAAATAGCAAATATAGTAGAAATGCCCATTTTGTATTCAGCAATTAGCAGTGTTACATGACTATCTAGAATGATTTCAGATTTCATTAGAGTCACAGTAGTTTTAGCCATTAATCTGTGCCATTTTCTATGTGTCAACACTGTACTGTATATTTTACATATTATTTTCTCATAATATGATCCTTATGATGTGCCTATGATGCAAATACTATAACTCCTATTTTACTTACTATTGAAAAATCTGAAGGCTACTAAATCAACCTGGGTATGTATGAGTTCTCTGAGTTTCTTTATCTGTGAAATAGGGATGATAATATTTTGCATAGGATTGTTCTTGTGAGGATTCATAGTACTACTAATACATAATTTGCCAAACATCACAAAGAAGTAACAATCTATGTGATAACTATTTACTAAGTGGCACAACTGGGAATTGAATCTAACTATCTAATGACAGCTGGAGAGGGGTCTTGGAGTCAGGATATGGGTTTTGTGAGGAGAGAGAAAATGAAAACACATAGCTATGTTAGAGAGAAAGTCTTTCTCAAGATGACTTGAAAATTAAGAGGAGAGGAGATGGTTCACTTTCTCCAGCAGCACTCAGCACCCAGATGAACAAGCAGAACATGTGGACTCTAGCACCTTCTGCATTAGGATTTGATTGTGTGAATGTGATAGGTTAGGGACAGAAGGAATCTAAAGGTCAGTAAAAGAGTAGTCCAAGTAGTTGAGCATGGATCCACACAGGACAGGGAAAGAAGTAGAAGTCAAAGAGGAAACAATATAATGGAGGACCAAAGTAGAAAGATCAATGAAATTCAGTAACAATAAATATCAGGACAGTATGAGGAAGGGAATGACAGAAGTGGTTATAGTCAGGAAATGGAACAAGAGCATCCCTGATCACCTTTATATTCAAGGGAATGTTGAATAATGAGATCATTCCAATTCAAAGGAAAGTCAATTGGCAAAAAAGCAAAGAAGGGACATAGAGCACAAGAATCATTCAAGACAGAGAAGGGTAAAATGATGAAAAATAAACTCACTAAAGGAAAACACAGGCTGAGTATTCCTTATTCTTAGTGCTTGGGACCAGAAGTGTTTTGGATTTCAAATATTTTCAAATTTGGTGGTATCTACCTATACACAAGAAGGTATCTTGTGGGTAGGACCCAAGTCTAAGCACAAAATTCATTTATGTTTCAAGTTTACCATATATTCATAGTCTGAAGGTAATTTTATACAATATTTAAAAATAATTGCATGCATAAAACAAAGTATGTGTTTAGTACTTATGTATGAAATTTCCCACTTGTGGCGTCACATTGGTACTCAAAAGATTTTGGAGCATTTAAGATTTCAGATTTCCAAATAAGGGATGCTCAACCTATTTGACATCTAGAGAAACAAGGACCCTAGACCTAAAAAGACAAAGAAAAAGAGCAACAGTAAATATGGTGACTATAAGCTCCAATGGGGATGGAACTATATTTGCTTTGTTCATCAATGTTCAATAACACAACTTTACACAGGGTATTTGTTGAAAGGATGAATATATGGCATCAATTATCTGAAGGCTTAAAATAAGATTTTGTATCCATTGTCTGACAAACTGAAGTGGAAATGAATGCTCCCAAGACAGGCAGTAAAGATCAGAAAGCAGCTCCTGCTTTCTCTATTTGTCCAGTTCCCTCAATTTCTGAGAGGAAAACATTTTAGACACAGTGTTATAACATATGTGCACTTTAATTTTCTCACCTTTAAAAATGTCATGTAGTCTTTGCATAATAAAAATGTGTGGGTGTTGGGTGTTTAAGATAATAGATTAAAGAGTGGGACACCAGTATGCCATGCCCTCCATCCAGCAGCAACAAAGAATCTCCAAAATGTCTTCGCCAGAGTATTGGCAACAATGAAACTAAGATATAAGCAAGTCCCTGAATCAGGGAGTATTTTTATAAATTAGAAAAAGTTGACATATCCACTCTCAAAATCATATAGTAAATGTCCTGTGCCTAAGTAACGTAAGCACATGTATAACTCACCTAACAAAGAGAACATATGCTGCAAACAAGAACCATTTCTCTTTTCCTGGTTGTATACACAGGGCAGACACATGGGGAAAATGTATTAAATAAAGAAATCAAGGATATGCATAATTAATATTCTATTTAATAAAGTGCTATATTTTGAAACTTTACTTGGTCATACATTCTAAAGGATTCCTTAGAACTTAGAAATGTCCACTTGAAACAAAGAGATCAAGCATAAAGTACCACCAAAGTGCCTTTCAGTACCACACTGCATCACACACTAAGTGAAAACAAATACTTTGAGTTAGTAGATGGTGAACTCAAATACAGTGAAGCCAATCTCCAAAATCTACTCAATGAATTTTTTTATCTTAAAAATTACTGACATAATGAAAGACTTCATGGTTTCAAATCACTTCTTTTCATCTCTAATTTTTTCAAAATTTAAAACCGACTTCATTGATTTGAAACTTTGGATTGGTTTGTATGCATGAAGGGAGCTACAATCAGCAAACTAAAGAGAAACCAATTAGAAACTGACTATCACATACACTCACCAACTAAACTCAGATTTTTAGTACCAACAACATGATTAGAGGAATAGAGGGCAAGGTAAGAATAAGAAAAACAATATGCAACAGAAGACAAGAACACCAAAAAGAAGCCAATTAGAAGCACTCTAACACCAAGTGAAGAGCAGTGGGTAAAGGTAGAAAAGTGTTTGTGATGATTTAATTAAATGTTCATACAAATGGTAATCATTTTACTGAGTTTTAGCAACATACCTGTTGCATCTCTGTTTCCACATCAGCCTGGGTTACTAACTGAAGAAGCTCATCTTCATGAAGACAAACTTGTGTTTCAAAGCAGTCATCTTTCTCCTGGACCACCTGCTCCATGGAACGCAACTGAAGACACATACCAGAAAAACTATACAAGCTACACTCCTCAAATACTGCACAAACAAAACTCACAGATTTCTCTCCAAAGATAGAGAAATTTGGAGGACAGTCTTGACAATAATTTTTAATTGTGAGAAACAGCCTAATTTCAAAATTAGAAGTCAGACTAAATACAAATTTTAAATACAATTATATTTTTATCATTATTAGAAATGCTTTAAATACACAGGTGTATTTTTTAAAGGTTTTAAAATGACTATGATATTAACCATAAAAAATGAAGTTAGATTTCAGTTAAACCCTGGGCAGGTCTTTCAATATCACATTCATGCTCAAAAATTTTAATGAAATTCTCATGTCATATAAGTGAAAGTTCAAATGATTCAACATTCTCTACAACTGGAAATACAAATCTATCACTCTAGCCTTATTTTCAAAGAACTGCTTCTACCAAAAAATTTTCTGTACTTTCAAACCTACATCAGCTTCAGACAGCTGTTTCCAGTTCTCATTGTTGGCAGCCTTCTAGATCATGTTCATTTGTAATTGATGCTTAGTAGAATGAAATTTAAAAATGGACTGATTGTGAGATTCTCAGTATCACTGATTCTGATGTTTTTTTAGATTGTGTGTGTGTATCTGTCTGTTTGTGTGTGTGTGTGTGTATGTGTATGTGCTTATATTTTTTTCTTCAAATCTCTGGTTAAGCACGCTGCCAAGACCTTAGCGTGCTTATTATTCTTTGGTCTGTCAAATATTGCTGATTTCTCAGTTTGTGACAGTTTGAATTAACTTTGTCTCTCCTTCTTGATAGGAGAAAAAAGTCCTCAAAATTTTTGGTTATCTGAATTCTGACCTCCCTATGAATTTGGAATCCTACAAAACCATCATCAGGAAAACCATTTAACACCCTTTCTTGTAAATGTTCTACATTCTCTTTCTTCTCTAAGATTTTGCTCATACCATCCTACATGACTAAAATACCATCACCCAGCTTGTCTAGAATATTATCTACCTATCATGTTCCCTAATGACAACTTTTCCATGTAAGCTTCTTTGTCACATTCACAATAATCTCTTTCATCTCTCAAAACACTTTGTATTGCTGCTTGCTTTGGCACTTATTAAGAATGATTTGCATTGTGATGGATCTATTAGCATATTTACATATCCTGGTTTCTTATATTTTAAGTAACTCATAGGTAAAAACCAAGTTTTGTTTCCCTATCCTACATGTATATAATGCTTGTACATAGAAAGGACACAATAAAACAGGTAAAACTGAGGATTTTAGGATATACAATTTTAACTCTATACACAGCAGTAGACATCAATAAACAAAAGGCACCTTAATGCTACAAGTTATCATTAAATACTCCATGGGTAACATTAACTATGTACAAAGGAACTTCAAGGAAAAATCTTTCATGATTCAAAAGCTATCCAGAAAAAAAAAATATGGAGATGGATGGTCAACCAGGAAATTTAGAAAAATTGAAGAATTAAAGGTGCCAGTCCAAATAGTCTGGTCCTGGTACCAGAAATAATTAGGAAAAAGAATGCCACACATTGGTATCATTTAACATTAAATCACATAACCTACACCACTTTCTCACTGTAGACTCACTAAGTAATCTTCTGATTATAATTTATCTTCGCATTAAGAGATTATTGTAGGGAAAGAATGGACCCATTATTTGTCTTTTGGTTTACCTATCAGACTCTTTTGAACTCAGCATGAACCCATTCCTAAGAGACTGAACTCAGTATGAACCCATTCCTAAGAGAATCTGTGCTAATAAAATCAAGTTTCTAGACCTGTAGAACTAAGAAACAGCCACCAATTAAGTTGCAGCAAATTCATAAGGGTAAATAAGACTTTCTGAGGTTTTCTTGCCTTCCTTAATGACAAACCTACCTACCAAAATCTTCTAATTTCTTCTACTAAACACCCTCTGGTGCTACTAAACACTAGCTACTATAGTTATATATACTGAGATTTTCTTTTCTTTTCTTTTCTTTTTGAGTTGGAGTCTCACTCTGTCACCCAGACTGGAGTGCAGTGACATGCTCACAGCCACTGCAGCCAACCTGCTGGGTTCAGGTGATTCTTCCACCTCAGCCTTCCACATAGCTGAAACTACAGGCACACACCACCATGCCTGGCTAATTTTCTTATTTATATGTAGAGATGAGATCTCACCAAGTTGCCCAGACTGGACTCAAACCTGTGGACTCAGGCAATCCTCTCATCTCAGCTTCCCAAAGTGCTGGGATTATAGGCATGAACCACCACACCCAGCACTAAGATTTTTTAAAGTGACTGAACTGGCTGTAATATCCCATTGGCCTTTATGGTTCTTTATCCTAATTTAAGGGTTACCTTTCACCCTTACCTGTGCAGCTAGCTCTGCCTGAGTCTGGTTGAGCTGCTGTTGCAAAATGCCAATGGGTTTCTCCTGCTCCTGGAACTGTTCCTTCATTGTTACAAATACTTTCATCTCTGTAGAACTCATATCCAGCTGAAGAAAAAGAAGGAAAAAATATTTAAGCAAAAGAACTAGCATTTTTAATTATTTGACCTCCCTTTCTTGTTTTTCCTAAATATCTACATATCTCTTCCTAATTTCCACAGACCCCAAAAGGAAACTGCATGCACTGTGATTTTTTAATAGTAATTATCAAAATTTGTCAGAGTAAGAGAGAAGCAGTAGCAGCAAGTTTTCTTTTTTTAAAGAAGGTCAGTCTCACTCTGTCACCCAGGTTTGACTGCAGTGGCACACACATGGCCACTGCAGCCTTGACCTGTTGTGCTTAGGTGATCCTTCCACTTCAGCCTTCCAAGAAACTGGAACTACAGTGTGTGCAACCATCCCCACCTAATTTTTGTTTTGTTTTGTTTTTATTGTAAAGCAAGGTCTCGCCATGTTGCCTAGGCAAATCTTGAACTCATGGTCTCAGGCAATCCTCTCACCTCCATCTTCCAAAGCACTGGGATTACAGGCAGGAGCCATGATACCTGGCTACAAGAAGTATTCAAGTTCTCTGAAACCTCATGTAAAGACAGCACAACTAGATAGCAAAACCAAAAAAAAAAAAAAAAACACAGGCAAGATTTATAATAAAATTAGGGTGACCGTCCTATAAACCCTAAAATATAAGCAAGTAGGAAAAGCAACCAAAAAAGTCACAAGACCTACATGGCATTAGAGTCTGTAAGAAAAAGAAAGCAGCAATAGAGTGGCATCTGATGGCCCTGAAAACAGGAATATCCTCAGATAGCCAACATATATTTGTTGGAATGCAGAGTTGACAAATTTTAGAATAGCAACAGGGATTTCCACTCTCTAGTGCTTGGTAAATTGCCAGAGCACACAGTAATAATGACCAAAAAAAAGCTATAGCAACTTAGTCCCTCTGAAGTCTCAATGGTGACTCATAAGGTATCCATTCTGAGATATGGACCTGCACGAAGAAACTACTAGGAGTAAAATCAAAATTAAACAGAATAGGAATTAAAGAGACAGAAGAAAGAGAAGGTCTATACTCATACTGCATAATTTAGTATTGACATGTGGCTTCAAAGGGCTTAAAATGTTCTTAATGCAAAATAAGTATTTAATTTTTAATACTATTTACTTTTAATTAAATTAAAAACCATGGTACAAATTAATTTTTCATTAAATACAGCTTCCTTTTGGAATGACTACATTTTGCTTCATTTGTTGCATCATATAAGATTCTATCGAGGTGTTATAGAAGTAACAGGTATACAGGTATTTGGTGTTAAAAAGTTGATTCAGTTTTAATTATTTTCTTCTATACTCATGACATATGATTTTCTATAAAACATTGTAATATGTTTATTTGAATACTTAATGCAGATAGAATGAGTAAGCACTGACAAAGATATTATTCACAATTGATAATTGAAATATAAAAAATTATTAGCCTAATTATAATTGAATCATCTTTTCAGTTCAAAACTAAGTATAGAAACATTTTAAAATTTAAAATTAAAGCATACTAATGATGCATAATCCATTCATTTTTATTTCTATGTAGTATTCCACTGTGTGGATATAGCACAATTTGTTTAAATATTCCCATTTGTTGATGGACATGTTTAAATATCTCTGTTTCAGTCTTTGGTCATTATAAGCAAACCTATTACTACTAGGCAGGGCTAGTATAGGTCAAAGTGAAGTTCGGGGGAAGAAAGTCAAAAACTCTCAAAAATCTACCTCACGTAGATTTTGAACACAACATCAAAACAACAAAAGAAAGAAGTCTGTAAAGAGAAGCTTTCCTGAACAAAAACTCCTTCTAAATGTTTATGAAAACCAATTTCACACAAAAATAAGGAACAGAAAGGGATCAAGATCAAAACCCATATAACATTACTACTTTTTTTAAAAAAGAAGCATGCTGGACACTGTAGCTTTATGCTTGTAAATTCAGCACATTGGGAGACTGAGATGGAAGGATCACGTGAGGCCAGGAGTTCAGGACCAACCTGGACAACAGAATGAGAATTTTTCTTTACAAAAATAATGAAAGAAAATTAGCTGGGCATGGTGGTGCACACCTATAGCCCTAGCTACTTGAGAGACAGAGGTGGAAAGGTCAGTTAAACCCAGGAGTTTGAGCTTACAGTAAACTATGATTTTGCCACTACACTCCAGCCTGAAGTGACAGAGCCAGACCCTGTTAAAAAGAACAGGAGTTGCATGTTAACACCCTCAGTCCCATCACCATGCGATGCCCTATGCTATCTCAGGATGCCACAGAGAGCACACATCAGCAAGAAGACTCTTGCCGGATTCAGACCTTCAACCTTGGTTTTATCAACCTCTGTAACTGTAAGAAATAACTTATTTATTTTTTTATATTACCCCATCTCAGCCATGCTGATATAAGTAAAAGAAAACAAACTAAGACAAAAAAACTGGTGTCAATAACTGGAGTTGTTGCTGATAATGAATACCTGAAAATGTGAAAGTGGCTTTAGAATTGGGTAACAAGCAGAGGCTGGAAGAATTTGGATGGACAGGCTACAAAAGCCTATATTATGGTGAAGACTTGGAAGACAAAAAGATTAGGGAAAGGTTGGCACTCCTTAGAGGTCGGTTAAGTGGTCATGACAAGAATGCTGGCAGGAAAATGAACAGTAAGGTCATTTAGACTATGTTTCAGATCGAACCAAATAACAAGGTGTTAGAAACTGTAGTAAAGGCCATCCTTGATGTAAATTGGCATTGAACTTGGTTGAACTATGTCCATGCCCAAGGACTTTGTAAAAGTTTGAACTTAAGAGTGATGAACTAGGGTATCTGACAAAAGATGTTTCTAGGCAGCAAAATGCTCCTGATGTATGTGGTTACTGCTATCTGCTTATAGTAAACTGCAAGAAAAGAGAAACAGAGCAAATTTTTTTTTTGAATTTGCAGCTTGGCCTTGTGGTAGACATTGAAAGAATGTTTCTAGGAAAGAAATCCAAATAAATCCAAGAGTGGATAGCCACCATTTGCTATGGAGATGAGCATGGCTAATGGAAAGCCCAGGTGCTAATATTGTCAAGACAATGGAAAAAGGCACCAAGGTATTCAGAAGCATTTCAGAAAAGCTTTGGACTGCCCCTCTAATCACAGGCCCAGAGATCTGAGAAGAAAGAATGGTGTCTGGGAATAGACCCAGTACACCACCTCAAGACACTGTTCCCTGCATCCCAGCTATTCTGACTGGT
>NW_006965806.1:0-3998 GCF_000164805.1 Carlito syrichta
CTGACCTTTTTCTCTTGTCCAAATTCCTAACTAAGAAACTTGGGGAGCCGGGCTCGGTGGCTCAGCCTGTAATCCCGCGCCTTTGGGAGGCTGAGGTGAGTGGATTGCCTGAGCCCGCGGGTTTGAGACCTGCCTGGGCAGCGAGACCTCATCTCTACAATAAATAAAAAAATCAGCTGGGTGTGGTAGCACGCACTTATAATTCCGGCTACTCGGAAGGCTGAGGCGGAAGGATCACCGGAGCCCAGCAGGTCGAGGCTGCAGTGGCTGGGAGTGGCCACTGTACTCCAGTCTGGGCAACAGAGTGAGACTCCAACCTGATAAGGGTCCATCTAAAAGGATTTTTATTACACTATATGCTGAAATTTGTTTTGTAACCTGACTCTGGTACAACATCACACAACAGATTAAAAAAAAAAATCAAAGCAAAACTGTCTCTTGGGACTCTAGACTCTGAGCATCTGGTGAGACAGCTACTTATCCTCTCTGAAATCTGCTACAAATCAAGAAACTTCATCTACACATCAAGGAACTTGAAGTTTTCCCACCCCCTTACCTCAATATGACATCTCCTCTACTGTTTTTCAAAATTCCTAAAAAGGAGTTAAAAGTTGCCTGTCAGGAAATCTTTGAATAGACTTATTAGCAGCAAGCCCCCACTTGGAGATGACCTGCCTTCCTGGTCTGAACCAGTGTAAATCTCATATGTATTGATTTATGTTTTTTGGTAACTTTTGCCATTTTAAAATGTATAGAACCCGATTGCAATGTAACCATCCTGGACATATGCTCTTAAGACCTCTTGGGATTGTGCCCCAGGTCTAGTCACTCACAATTTGCTCAGAATAAACCTCTTCAAGCATATTTGATTGAAAGTGGAATTTTTGCATTGTCATTGACAACATTTTGATGATCCTGTAATGTCGTACTGTGCAAGATTTAAAAAACCTTTATTCTGGCTTATAACCACCACTGGGGAAAGGAGAACTTATTCAGTAGATGGTGCTGGGAAAACTGGCTGAACACATGAAGAAGACTGAAACAGGACCCCTACCTATCACCATGTACAAAAATCAGCCCTAAATAATCAAAGACAAAAACCTGAAACTTCAAACTATAAGAATCTTAGAAAATGCAGGAGACATCCATATGGGAATCAGAGTAGGCAACCAATTCCTGATCAAAACCCAAGATGTCCATGCCATAAGAGATAAATAAGATAGACAAGTGGTACTTCATTAAGCAGAAAAACTTTTGCAAAGCAAAAGAAACCATCAAGAGAATGAGGAGACAGCCCACAGAAAAGGGGGAAAATATTTGCCAACTATATATCTCACAAAGGCCTAACATTCAGCATCTACAAAGAACTCAATCATGTTAAAGGAATAAAACAAACAGTCCCATTTTTTTAAAAATGGGCCAAAGACATGAATAGGCACCTCTCAAAAGAAGATACAGGCAGCCAACAGACACCTGAAAAAGTTCTCAGCCTCACTAATCACCAGAGAAATGCAAATCAAAACCACATTGAGATACCACCTAACTCCAGTAAGAATGGCCATCATTAATAAAAAAAAAAACAAAAACAGATGCTGGTGAGAATGCAGAGAAAAGAGAACACTTCTACCCTGCTAGTAGGAATACCACCTGTTTAACCTCTATGGAAAACAGCGTGGTATTTTCTGAAAGAATTAGAAACTGACTTTCCATATGATCCAGCAATCCCCTTACTGGGAATCATTCTACAAAAAAGATACCTGTACATACATGTTTATTGCAGCACTACTCACAATAGCAAAAACATGGAATCAACTGTGCTGCCATCAAAACTGGACTGGATAAAAAAATGTGGTACATATGCACAATGGAATATTATGCAGCCATAAAGAAGGACAAATATATGGACTTTGCAGCAGCCTGGATGAATTTAGAGTCTATAATACTCAGTGATCTATGACAGAAACAAAAACTGAGTACCACATGCTCTCATTCATAAGTAGACCCTGTACATTTATCATAATTCTATAAGAAAGGAATTGGCAGTAGAGGGATACTGCCAGGAGAGGGGAGGAGGGACACAGCATCAATAAGGGTAGCTGGTCTCAAATCAGGTGAACTGAGGACCAAAGGGAGGCCCAAACTTTACCTGTATGATGACCACTTGTATACCAGATCCTGAATTGTACCCCACATCTTTAAAATTAAAAATAAAAAGAAGAAAGTTATGCTAACTTCTAAAGTGAGACTCTCCTTAACTCAAACCTTATCATTGAATTAGATGAAAAATTGGCGATTATAATAAAGAGACAGTGTCCCAGTTGGGCTACTTCTCAAACTCTTTAGCTAGTGAATTCTGCCAATCAATTATCTTAAAAAAAAGAAGAAAAGGAAACAGAAGTAAGACTGACCCCATCCCCTGCTTTGCAATTACTGCAAAAAACAAAACAAAACAAAAAACTCTAGAAGTTTCAAAAAGGATTGTAGAAAATTAAAATGAAAAGAACAGCAATAGACCAAAGAAGAAGGAGGAGGAGGAGAAGGGAAGCTCTCAGGAAACCAAAGAGACCTTCTCTTTTCACCTCACTAATACCTTAGGAAAATTTGAGAGTAATTTAATGAAAAATAAACAATCTCTTACTGATGTTGGAGTTAAATCATCAGTGACAAATTCCATCTTATTGTTAAAAAGACAATACAAATGGTGGGTGTAACAAGTACTTCGATCTTAGTATGTAAATCTCAACCTATAGCTTTTCAGTTAGGTCCCCTATAGGGAACATATGTTTTCCTCTTGATTCCCTCAGTCCCTGTCCATTTCACAGGGAGAGACTTTTAAGAATTATACAATACTCATACCTTTCTCTCTAAAGGGGAAAATATATGTAGAATTAGAAGATAAAATAGTGTTGGGAGCTGGCCATGGAGGCCCACTGAGCATTAGGGATCAGGAAGGGCCGTTGACCCCGAGACCACTAGGATGTGTTCGGGAGCTATTGACCCCATTTCCTCCCCCTTTCTACTCAGCACTAACCAGATTAAGCTCCTGTGAGCTCAAAACATAAAAACTCTGAGACAGGGACGAACACAAGCTAACTTTAGAGGCTCATTGCTCCCATTCTTCCGCAAACTGCAGTTTTGGCTTTCACACAACTTATAATTCAAACTCGTGTCACATCTAAGAGTCTTAGTATTGGTCACAGGCTTCTGGGTCATGATCTTAGGATTTATTGAAGGTGTAAATTGTAGAATATAGTTTTAGAAGACAGCCATTTTGTTGAAAGAATGCAGCTGGGTTACTTGCAGGTAGCCCACTGTGAACTTTGGACTGGGCCACATGCCAAACATTCTGGGATGGGCCACTTTTGTTTGTAAAGTAAATACTTAAGCTTTTATAGAATTGTTTAACTTGGCTAAATCAATCAGCTTAGGATGAAAAATGTTTATAGAATATGTCAGTCACAGATTAGGTTATCCTTTGTTATAGGATTTTAAGATTATCATATGAAAAGGGTTTAAAGGCAATCATTGATTAAGTTTTCATGGATTAAGGTTTCTGGTGGGTGGGGGATGCCCCTCCCACATCTGACTTTGTGTATAAAAGGCCCATTGTAATTCCCAATAACACACACATAGCTTCTGCACTAGACTGGAGTCTAGTCTCTCTCTCTCTCTCTCTCTCTCTCTCTCTCTCTCTCTCTCTCTTTCTTTCTCTCTTCCCCACAATCGCCGACGCCATCTCCACCTTTGGGGTACCCTGAACCTGGCTGGAGCTGGTCTCCAGCAAAATAGAATTATTAGGTTTAAATGTTTTTCAAAATATGATCATCTTAATTCACAAATTGAAATTCACATTGCCATGGAGAAAACTAAATTGTTAATAAAGAATTGCAAGAACTATTAAAAATTAGTACCTAATCATTTGTGGTTAAAATCCTCACCAATTATCTTGGCTGCTTCATTGGAAAACCAAGAAATGCATCAAAATCTCTTCTCAACCT
>NW_006965807.1:0-850 GCF_000164805.1 Carlito syrichta
ATGGGTAATTAGTGATTTTAGGTATACACCACCCAGAAAAGTAGCTCTGAAAAATGTTGGGACGTACAAGCACAGATCCTCATTAACTTATCAAGAGTCCATATAGATTTTGATGTTTGAGGGCTCCCTGAACACGGATTCTCTTCTCATTTTCAGCAAGATGCCCTGATTTTCCCTGGTGATAAGTATTCCAAAATTCTGTGTGCAAATATACACATGCTCAGCTTTTACCCAGGGATGTGGAATCCCTGATTCCTGCTTACCTTTAAAAATATATACTACATGCTTAGAAACCTCAAAACCACCCGTGCATATCAAATCGATACACAAACAGAAGTTTTAGCATTACAGGGTACATCTTAAGACAATGATACACACAAATATGGCGAGATGATTCTTTCAGTCCTGGAATCTGGTTTAGTTTTCCCGAGGAAACCAACTGAATTGCAGAAACTGGTTCTTGTTTATAACAATCAAGAAACCAGAAGGCTGCTGGGAATCTATGTTGACACTTGTCCTTTCCAAGTGGCAAGTTGCTCTGAAGAATTTAGAGAACTAGAAGTCCAGATTCCAGATAAGCCCTTATAATGGAACAGTGTAGAATGCATGGATTGAGGCCTCCCGTTACCCAAATTTCTTTTTTATTATCAGAAAGACACCCTGACATTTTCTGGTGACGTGGAGGTCCAAATTCTTATATACCAATACTCATAGGGTCAGAAGTTTCTCAGGGACCTGGAATTCAAGAATGCTGTTTCCCCCTTAAGAATACATCCTAAATACGTGGGAACCCCTCATCCCATATTCTGAATACCAAATGAATGTCCAGCAGTAGTTTCTGGACTACGAG
>NW_006965808.1:0-761 GCF_000164805.1 Carlito syrichta
CTTAAGACCAGGATGTTGACCTAAAGGAAAGACTGTGATTGTTTAGGAGGTCCACAGGATGAGAGGATGACTCAAGTTGGGTGGTTTGAGAGCAGCCTGGGCAAACTAGTGAGGAAAAAAAGAAAGAAAAAAGGAAAGAAAGAAAGAAAGAAAGAAAGAAAGAAAGAAAGAAAGAAAGAAAGAAAGAAAGAAAGAAAGAAAGAAGAAAAAAAGAAAATCATTATTCTGCCAACCTTCTGTCCTCAGCCTTTCCTCCTCACTCTCCCCACATTTGAGGGGCCTCAAGCTCAGGATCTTCCAGTCCCAAACCACCTAAAGGCTGACCCCACGTTGGTGTGGGAGTTCCTGAGTACTTGGACCGGTTCCTGCTGGTACTCCTCTCCAAATGGAGAATTGTGTAACCAGGCAGGTCGACCCTCTGACTCAACAACGGAGACCTTCTGCCAGGAAAGACCAGGGGCACATCCCTCACGTGGGGACACTTCTTTCCCACTAATCCCATTATTCCTGGCTCTAAAGTCAGTTGCCATGTGAACACACCATGCGAGATTGAGAATCAGTGTACAATACTGATGTTTCTGGAGACAGAGTGTGGTTCTGTTGCCCAGACTGTAGCCTAGTACACGACCATCATTCACTGCAAGGCTCAAAATCATGGTCTCCAGCAATCCTCCCACCTTGGCCCTCCAGAGTGGCTGAGAAGTTGGGCACCTCAACCCCAGATATCCTGTTTGGATGAGTGCAGAGACAAGGTCTCCCTG
>NW_006965809.1:0-804 GCF_000164805.1 Carlito syrichta
CGATACTCCACCTATATATCTGTAAAAAGTCATAATATCTAGGATCTACAAGAAACTCAAACACAAAAAAACAGACAAAATTTCCTTTTGAAAAGGTTGCAAAATACGTAATTCAACATTTTTCATAAGAAGAGATATGGGGAGCCAGCAGACATAGGAAAATTGTTCAGCCTCACTCATCATCAAAGAAATGCAAATGAAATGACGTTGAAATACCACATACCCCCTGTAAGATTGGCCACCATTAATAAAACAAACAAAAGCAGATGCAGGTCAGAATTTGGGAAGAAATAAATAATTCTACACTGCATGTATACTGAAAAGTACAGCAACATCTTTGTAAAACAGTGTGGTGGCTGGTAAAGGGACAGGATATTGACATACCATGTGATTCAGTAATTACCCTGTCGAGAATATACATGAAGGAACTCAAATCATTTTACCAAAAAGATACCTGCACCAGTATGTTTTTTTGCAGCTCTAATCACAATTGCAATAAAACATGGTAGAAACCATGTTGTCCATCAAAGCTGAAATGGATAAAATAAATGAGGTATATACACTGTGGAACATTATGCAGCCATAAAAAAGGACAGATAGAAGGATTTTGCAGAACATTTGATGGATATGAGGTTGGTAATATTCAGTGATTTATCACAGAACCAAAGAACAGAGTTTCATATGTTCTCACTCATGAGATGAACTTGATCACTTATAGTACTGTACGAAAGTGATTGGCAGTAGAGGAAAACTTTTTATGCAGAGGGGTGAGATTGGAAGTGGAAGGGATACTGCTAAGGAAGG
>NW_006965810.1:0-1493 GCF_000164805.1 Carlito syrichta
TTTTTTATTTTTTTAAACATATTTTTTATTTTAAAATGTGGGGTACAGTTAAGGGTTAGGTATACAAATATGCATCATTCAGGCACCCTTGTTGATAAGGGCTGTTCCCCCATCCCCAGACAGATATTGACTACCATTAATCCCACCACCCTTGCCCTCACTGCCCCCCCATATATGCCCACCACTGTCAATCCTTTTCTTATAGTATTATGCTAGATGTTCAAGGTCCACTTATGAGTGAGAACATGTGATACTCAGATTGTTGTTGCTGTGAAAGATTACTCTGTATTATAGACTCTAGTTCCATCCAGGTTGCTGTGAAATTCATGATTTTGTTCTTTTTTATAGCTGTGTAGTATTCCATCATGTATATGTACCACATTTTTTAAATCCAGTCCTCTTTTGATGGACAGCATGGTTGGTTCCAGGTTCTTGCTATTGTGAACAATGCTGCAACAAACATACGTGTACAGGTATCTTTTTGATAGAGTGATTTGAGTTCTTCAGGGTATAGTCCCAGTAGGGGGATTGTGGGGTCATATGAGAGGTCGATATTTAGAGCTTTTAGGAATCACCACACTGCTTTCCACAGAGGTTGCACTAGTTTACACACCCACCAAGAGTGTATAAATGTTCCCGTTTCACCACATCCTCTCCAGCATCTGTTATTTTTTGAGTTATTGATAATTGCCATTCTGACTGGAGTTAGGTGGTATCTCAGTGTAGTTTTAATTTGCATCTCCTTGATGATTAGTGAGGTTGAACATTTCTTCATGAGTCTGTTGGCTGCTTGGATGTCTTCCTTTGAGAAGTGTTTGTTCATATCTTTTACCCACTTTGTAATGGGTTTGTTTGTTTTTTTCTTTTCAGCACATTTGAGTTCCTTGTAGATCCAAGATGTTAGGCCTTTGTCAGACAAGGAGTTGGCAAATACTTTTTCACAATCTGTGGGCTGTCTCCCTGCTCTCTTGATGGTTTCTTTGGCTTTGCAGAAGCTTGTCAGTTTAATAAGGTCCCACTTGTCTATCTTATCTCTTATGGCTCGTGCATTTAAGGTTTTGTTCAGGAATTGAATGCCAGTTCCATTTTCCATAAGGGTGTGTCCTGCATTTTCTAAAGTTCTTATGGTTTGAAGGTTTACATTTAGGTCCCTGATCCATTTAGAGTTAATTTTTGTGTATGGGGATGAATAAGGGTCTTGTTTCAGTCTTCTGCATGTGATCAGTCAGTTTTCCCAGCACCATTTACTGAATAGGTTCTCCTCTCCCCAGTGGTAGTGGTGGAAGCTTTGTCAAAGATGAGTTGGTTGAGAAATTGAGGTTTTGTTTCTGGAATCTCAATTATATTCCATTGGTCTATCTGCCTGTTCCTGTACCAGTACCAAGCTGTTTTGATTATTGTAGCTTTATAGTAAAGTTTGAAGTCTGGTAATGTGATACCACCTGCATTGTTGTTGTTTTCTTTTTGTTGTTGTGTTGTTTGCTGAGGATTTT
>NW_006965810.1:2645-3307 GCF_000164805.1 Carlito syrichta
TGGTACAGGAATAGGCACATGGATAGAGATTCTAGAAAATAAAGACACAGTCCTTCAACCAGCTCATCTATGACAAAGTCATCAATAACAAACAGTGGGGAAAGAAAACTATTTTTAGCAAATGGTGCTGGGAAAACTGGTTAGCCACATGCAGAAGAATAAAACTGGACCCCTACGTATCACCTATACAAAAATCAATTCAAAATGGACCATGGACTTAAATGTAAAATCTCAAATTCTAACAATCCTAGGAGTAAACAAAGGGAAAAGCCTCCTGGACATCAGAGTAGGCAATGAATTCATGGCTAAGTCCTCAAAAGCCAGTACAACAAAAGCTAATATTGACATACGGGAACTTATCAAAGCTAATATTGACATACGGGAACTTATCTTTTTCATGGTAAAAGAAACCATCAAGAGAGTAAAGAAACAACTCGCAGAATGGGAAAAAATACTTGCAAGCTATACATTCAACAAAGGTCTAACATCCAGTCTCTATAAGAAACTCAAAGGAACTGAAAGAAAAAAAACAACCCCATTAAAAAGTGGCAAAGGACACGAACAGACACTTCTCAAAGGATGACATATAAACAGTCAACAAATTCTTGAAAAAATGTTCAGCCTCACTGACTATTGGAGAAATGCAAATCAAAGCTACAATG
>NW_006965811.1:0-3690 GCF_000164805.1 Carlito syrichta
AATTACAGGCATGCACTACCACGCCTGGCTGATTTTTTGTAGAGATGAGGTCTCGCTACCCAGGCAGGTCTTGAACTCACGGGCTCAGGCAATCCACTCATCTTAGCCTCCCAAAGGCATGGGATTACAGGCTGAGCCACCAAGTCCGGCTATGATGAGCTCTTAAAGCATGGTGGTAGTATATTATTTGCATATATTGAAGAATGTGTAAAATCCATTAGTAGTGCATTTGAATAAAATTTAGCTTATTATAGTAAAGGCACTATGATAATTACAAGGCATTATGCATAGGTTGTTGCACTTGACAACTCTATTTTTACATCATATGACTCAATTTCATGACCTTTACAGAAAGTTCACACACACATTCACATACACACACACACACGCGCGCGCGCACGCACACGCACACATGAACGTTCAAATAAAACTACGCTTAAGAGAAATAACATTTAAAATACAGAACATCTAACACTACAAGGCTAATTTTCTATTACTTACTATTTTTGAAAATGACAAATAGTATGGGAATTAATCATCTTGGACACCTGTCGCTTATAAATCTTAAAATATATTAGCAAAGCTGTCATGTATCTGTTACAAACACCAAGACCCATCACCTCTCTGGTTGTATTTCCTTAAGACAAAAAATATTTAGCTGGCAGAAGTAAGAGGATTGCTCTGGAAGTAAATCCATGTGTTAAGAGGGAGTCCCACAAAAACTGGAATTTATTTATTAAAAAATTGTGTATTTATTCTTACACATTAGAACTTCTGTCACTTTTGGAGTACTCTCCATTTGATGCAGTACACCTATGGAGACACCTTTTCCACTGCTCAACAGTTTTTGAACTCATCAATTTTGATTCCTTTTGGTACTTCTGCCATTTTTTATTTCACTTCTTCCACATCAGCAAAATGTTTCCCCATCAGGTCTTTTTTTATCTGGGAAAACAAACAAACAAAAAGTCACTCAGGATGAGATGAGGTAAATAGGGAGAGTGGGTCATGGAAGTCATGCTGTTTGAAGTCAAAAACTGCTGAACATTCAGTGAGGTGTGGGCAGGTACATTCGTAGAACACCCATCATGAAATGTGCAAACACACTGGAAGAATTTCCAAAAGAAAATTTACTGAAGCCAAATGCAGCCTCTCACAACAACACTAGCTGGTACACTGATGCCAATGGGTTCCTACAACACTTAACTTAATTCCTGTTTCCCTGCCATCCCTCCCTCATATTTACAGCCTAGTGATTGTCTCCAAAGGCACCAAGACTATACATTGGAGAAAAAGACACTCTTCAATAAATGGTGCTGGGCAAACTGAACATCTACAAGCAAAAGAATGAAACTAGAGTCCTATGTGTCACCATATATTAAAAAAAACAACTCAGAATGGATAAAGGACTTAAACATAAGACATGAAACTATTAAACTTTTAGAAAAAAACACGGGGAAAATGCATGACACTGATTTAGGCAAAAGTTTTATGTGTAAGATTTCAAAAGCACTGGCAAAAATACCCCAAAATAGACAAGTGGAACTGTATTAAACTAAACAGCTCTACATAGCAAAGTAAACAATCAACAACATGAAAAGACAACCTGTAGGATGGGAGAAAACATTTGCTAATGACTCAGTTAACAAGGGATTAATACCTAGCACATACAAGTAACTCAACAGCAAAGAAAATAATATAATTAAAAAGTGAGCAAAGGAACTGAACAGACATTTCTCAAAAGAAATACAAATAGCCAACAGGTATATGAAAAAATGCTCTGCATCACCAATTATAAGGAAATGTAAAACAAAGCCACAATAAGATACCACCTCGCATTAGTAAGAATGGCTACTACCAAAAAAAGCACCTTTATTTGGCAGCAAACTGAGACTATGGACAATGCATGCATTAAGGTAAATATGGGAAAACAATCAATTGTGATAATATTTTATGTTGCTCTTCCAATTTTAGGTCAATTAAATTAAAGCTTTACTATGTGGTTCTCATTAAAGCATAATAAAACCTCAAAAAAAAGAATGGCTATTATCAAAAGGACAAGAAATGACAAATGCTGGCAAAGGATGCAGATGGAAGGAAACTCATCCATTGTTGGTCTGAAGGTAAATTAGCACAGTCATTATGCACTGCAGTACAGAGGTTTCTCAAACCTCTCAAACTTCTCAAAACTAAAATTAGAAAGACCATATGATCCAGCAATCCCACTACTGGGTATTTATCCAAAGAAGGGAAATCACTGTGACAAAGGGATATGTGAACCCCCATGTTTATTACAGAATTATTCACAATAGTAAAGATATGGAATCAACCTAAGTGTCCATCAAACAGATGGAAAAAGAAAATGTAGTATGCATACACAAGACTATTCAGCCACCAAAAAGAATGGAATTCTGTCATTGGCAACAGCATGGAGAGAAATGGAGAATATTATATTAAGTGAAGTAAGTCAGGAACAGAAGGATGAATACCGTACTTTCTCACTCATATGTGGGAGCTAAGAAAAATAATTGAACTCACAGAAGTAAAGAGTAGAAGTGTGAGTGTAAGAAACTGGGAAGGACCAGGCACAGTGGCTAGGCAGAGGTGAGAGTATTAACTGAGCTCAGGGGTTCAGACCAGTCTGAGCAACATGGTGAGACCTTGTCTCTACAATAAACCAAAAAATCAGCTGATCATGGTGGCACACACCTGTGGTTCCAGTTACTTGAAAGGCTGAGGTGGAAGGATCACCTGAGTCCAGCAGGTCTGGGCTGTGGTGGCTGTGAGTGAGTCTCCAACTCAAAAAAAAAAAAAAAAGAAGAAACTGGGAAGGATAACAGGAAGAGAAAGATGAGGAAACTTTGGTCAACAGACACAAAGTTAATGCTAGAGAGAAGGAATAAATTCTGGTCTTTTGTAAAAGGATAAATAGTGCTATGTGGGGGGTCAGCCCCTGCAAGACTTGAGGGTTCCTGGAAAGATGTGGTGGCATTGGCGATTCTGTTAGGAGGGATAGATATTAAAAGAAAGAAAGAAAGGGGGGAGAAAGAAAGAGACTGGACTCTGTCTAGTGCAGAAGCCATTTAATGGGACAAACCGCAAGCCTTTTATCCGAAAACAGCATGAGTAAAATCACAAAACTTTCACGTGAACACAAAGCCAGGTGGATGAGGTGCGTCCCCCACCCACCAGATGTTTCCTCAAGCATGAGGAAGAACAAACCCAGAATTATCTGACTGTTCCTTATGCTTGGTTAATGTTCCTAAAAGCAACTTAATAATCTTTGTTACAATGTTTTTGGTAATCAATAACTTCTAAAACTTGTACATACACAAAACCTAATAACTAACTTAAATCCTAATCCCTTTATTCCAGGCTAATTCTACCTGCACTATAGAAAGTCTTAATTATAGCTCAAACCAGCTCCTGAAGAATGTGACCCAGTCCGAAGATCACACTGAGCTGTTTCTAAGAACAATTGATTGTAATCTCTAAACAAAATGGTTATTCTAAAATCCTAAATATCTCTTAACTTCTATAAAAATTTGTAATTCCTAAAAATATCATGTTTAATTATGCTTGAACTAGCATAATTCTTTGACGTAAGCTGAGCCTACCCTAGGATATTTTCCATGAATAAAACGGATTTAATTCTTATAGTAGAAAGACCCTACACCAGCCGTAGCTAAA
>NW_006965812.1:0-659 GCF_000164805.1 Carlito syrichta
TGAAGACAGGCACGCACAGGTGAAGCCAGGTAAAGGCAGGTGAGCACAGCTGATTCCAGGTGTGCACAAGCAAAGACAGGTGATGCCAGGTGTGCACAGGAGAAGACAGATAAAGGCAAGTGTGCCCAGGTAATGTCAAGTGTGCACAGATGTGCACAGGGTAAGGCAAGTATGCACAGGTGAAAGCAGGTGTGCATAGGAGAAGGCAGATGTGTCCTGGTAGAAGTGAGGGCTCTGGCCAGCAAGTCTGCCCCACTCCCTGGGCCTTGCCAGAGTCTTCCATACCTTCTCCATTTTTTTCTGCTTGTTTTTCACAGCAGCAGGAGATTCTCTCACACATCAGACATTGGACAATTCACTCATTTCTACATAATTTCATGACTTCTGGTTCAGTGTCATAAGCCTGGTGCTGTAAGTATTCCCAGATTTCACAGATCCCCAAACTGCCATGCAGAGGTGCCCTCTTTGTCTCACCTCTGGATTTGAATGTGCACTTCTATTCTCTGATCATTTTCCATGGGTTTATTTTCCATGTATTTGTTCAGAAGGGCCTCCTGGGGTCTTTTTATTCTTCTTTTTTGAGTTGAAGTCTTACTCCATCAGACTGGAGTGCAGTGGCACACTCCCAGCCACGCAGCCTCAACTCTGCTGGGTTCTGG
>NW_006965813.1:0-891 GCF_000164805.1 Carlito syrichta
ATCTTTCTCTCTCTAATTTGCTTTCCAAATAAACTATATATTCCAATCTAACTTCTGTGCAATTCTTTGCATCTTTCATGCAGCACCAAATCGCACAACTCTACCCCAGTGGGTCTGACCTAACATCTGAAGATTCCACTGGGATATATTTTTAACCTAATATAGGCAGATTAATTAAAAAAAAGTTAGAGTAAGATAACTGAATTGGATATCAAACTGGTTATAATATCTATAATTTTTTATTTATCTGTTCCACTACACTAAAATTATTTGAATTTCTACTAGAGAAAACTCTATAAATTAACCTCTGTTTCAATGCAGTTGCAAAATACCTGTCATTATAAAGTTAATCAAAAGTATAAGCCTGGCACCAAGAGAATAATCAGTCATCTTTTCCTATTTTCAAGTTCCAGATAATTTGCTCACAGTGAATTATAAAGCCCATAATTTTGACCTCAGTTATCTTTTTGGAAAACTATATGAAAATGTTGATTTATCTCTAGTACAGAAACTTTCAAATATAAATAGCCATCATATGGGTACAAATAATGTTGAAAGTCCTCAGACTTGAGTTTCATTTTCTTAGATCTTAATGCTGTTATAAGAATCACAGTCCTAGCAAAATGTGTTTGAGAATTTTTAGAATAAATTCCTTATTTTGCATTTATTTTTAGTCAGAAGGCTGAAGACTGGATCTCTAACAAATAACATAAAAAGTAAAATGAGAGTAACTGAGTTTCCTTTAAACAAGAATTATTTTACTATTTCCCAATGAGTCAAAGAAATAGGTGTGAATTGTTTGCACTGAGAAATGCACTGAGAAATTCATGTACCCTTTTGCTTTGTTTATTCTTTAATAGTTTTATCTATCAAATTTTTGGGGGTTTTTGG
>NW_006965814.1:0-869 GCF_000164805.1 Carlito syrichta
CAACCGAGACATTTCCTGGTGATGTAGAATTCAAGTTTTTTGGATAACAATAGTAAGACTCCCAGAAGTTTCTTGGGGAATTGGAATCCAAGATTCCTGGTTCCCTTGTACAAGACACCCTAACCATGTGGGGACCTAGAAGACCAGATTCCTGATTAAACCTTATCAAGAGGCCCTTTAGACTTCTGCGATTGAGAACTCCAAGAACCCGGATTCCCTTTTCATTCTCAGCAAGGTTTCCTGATTTTCCCTGTCTTGTGGATTACAAAACACTAAAGACAAATGCCCAGAATTTCCTAGGGATGAGGAATTCATGATTTATGGTTACCTTTAAAAATACCTACTAAACATTTGGCAACTGTAAAACCCTCAGCCCTTCTCAAAATACAATGGCAAACGGAAGTTTAAGACTTTCAAGGTTCATCTTAAGACCATAGTTACATCCAAATATGGCAAGATGATACTTTTAGTCCTGTAATCTGGCCTTAGGTGTCCTGAGGAACTTAATGAACTTGTACAGCCAGATACCCGTTTACAACAATCAAGAGGACCAGAATGTTGAGGAGACCTGAATTGACTGATTCATAATATCCACATGCTAAATAGCTTTACAACATGAGGGGAGTTCGAAGCCCTGATTCTTTTTTGTCCCGTAGCAAGACTCCCTGATAATTTTTTCGTATTGAGCACTCGTGTAACAAGGATTCCTTATCATTCCTTCGCTAGAGGCCGTGTAGTGTCCTGTATATGAGGACTCCCTTTCCCCAGATTCCTGTTTTGAAAACCTTAATCCTGTTTACCCTTTAGCAAGACGCCATGTAAATTTTTTGATTGAGGATCCGTGTAAAACAGATTCCTTATTTTTCCTT
>NW_006965814.1:2510-3511 GCF_000164805.1 Carlito syrichta
CATAACCTAGATTCCTTTTTTATTACCAGAAAGACACCCAGACGCTTTCTGGTGATGTGTATGTCCAAACTCTTTCCTACCAATACTCATAGGGCCAGAAGTTTCCCAGGGATCTGGAATCTAACAATGCTGTTTCCTCTTTAAGAATACATCCTAAATATATGGGAACCCTTAATCCCATATTCTGAATACCAAAACAAATGTCCAGCAGTAGTTTCTGGACTACGAGGTAAACCTGAAGCCATTGGTCACATTAACAAATGGCAAGATGATCTCTTAATTGTGGAATCTGGCCTTTCAGGACACTGTGAAACAAATGGACCAGTAGGCCGGATTCTCAGTTACAACTATCAAGAGGCACAGCACGTTCCTGGGGATCAGTAATGCCCAATTAGTGGTATGCATATTGGACGTTGCTCTGAATAATATGGGTACCAGGACTCCCAGATTACAGATTATCATTTAGCTAGAGTCCTTGTCGATTCCTAAGTATGAGCACTGTCTTAAGTGATAAGTTAGCAATTGGCCAGATGTTTGCAAGTTACATGGAAACCGAGTGTCCTGGTTCCTCTTTAGTAACACGTGGAGAAACTTTCAAGGGACACAGTCACCCAGATTCCTATTTCATTCTAAGCAAAACGACGAGATGTTTCCTGTTGACCTGGAATCTCTGACTCTTATATACCCATAGAAAGATGACAAGAATATGCCTGGGGACATGGATTCTAAGATTCCTGGTTACCTCCCAAAAATAGCTCCTAAAAATTTGAACACCTAAACCCAAAATCACAATTCCGAACAGCGGAGCCACTGAAGTTTCTGAAATATGACGTAACACTGAAGTCAGGGATTACATACAAAAAATCCGAGAGGATTAGTTGTGTCCCGGAATCTCACATCAGAGGTTCCAAGTATCAAAATGGACTTGTAGTGCCAGATTCTTGTTCACAACTACCAAGAGTACCAGAGTGTTGCTGGAATCCAGGAATTATTGATTCGTG
>NW_006965815.1:0-755 GCF_000164805.1 Carlito syrichta
GCCATCCTCTAACCTCAGCCCCCCAGAGCACCAGGATGACAGGTGTGAGCACCTGTGCCCGGCTCCTCACCCCTCTCAGGGCCCCACCATGAGGCCCACTTCCTTCCAATGACCCGGGACCCCAGAGAGGATGGCAAGAGTTGCTAACTGAGCCCTCCCCACAGAGATCGCCTGGTGCATGGGGGCTTCTGCTGGAGCACCCACCCCTTCACCCGACTCATTTGCTGTGCTGGAACCACTCGCTCCTCCCAGGGACCATCTCCGGGAAAGGCAAGGCATGACCCTCAAACCTTCTGATGGGACCAGGACAGTCAGATGACTCACGCCTGTCTCGTTGGCACTCAGGAAGGCCAAGATGGGAAGATGGCTGGAGCCCGGAAGCTCGAGACCAGAATGGACACCATTGCAAGCCCCCACCTCGACCCCAAGCAAAACCCAGAAAACCTTGGGTGAGGGCAGGTCTCAGCAGGAGTTCAAGACCAGGCAGTAATACCAGAATGTTGACCAAGTGGAAAGCCTGTGATTGCAGCAGTTTGGGAGACGAATTCCGAGAGGATGGCCCGAGTTTGGCAGTTTGAGAGCAACCTGGGCAACCTAGTGAGGGAAGAAAATGAAGAAAGAAAGAAAGAAAGAAAGAAAGAAAGAAAGAAGAAGAAGAAGAAGAAGAAAGAAGATGAAGAAGAAGAAGATATCCATTCTCCTGCAACCTTCTTCCTCAGTCCATACCCTGTCACCCCAAATGTGAGGATCCCCCA
>NW_006965816.1:0-749 GCF_000164805.1 Carlito syrichta
CCTGCTGACTTAACTAGCTTGCTACCTAGATAGCCAACTTGCTAGCCAGCTGAATTAACTAGTTGGTTACACCAGCTAGCCAGCTGGCTAGCCAGCTGACTTAACTAGCTGACATAACTAGTTATCCAGCTCGCTAACCAGCTGACTTAACTAACCTTCTACCTAACTAGATAGCTGGCTAGTCAGCTGATTTAACTGGCTGACTTAAATAGTTTGCCAGCTGGCTAGCCAACTGACTTAACTAGCTCACCAACTTGCTAACCAACTAGCTACCCAGCTGACAACTACCAGACGTAAATAGTTGGCCTGCTTGCTAGTCAGCTGAATTAATGATCTTGCTATATAGCTAGCCAGGTGGATAGCCAGCTGATTTAACTAGTTGACTTAAGTAGCTAGCCAGTACTCGCTGACTTAACTAAGTAGCAAACTGACTTAACTAAATGACTTAACCAGATACCTACCTAGCTATCCAGCTGGCTTAACTTCCTGAAATACCTAGCTAGCCAGATGGCTAGCCATCTGACTTAACTAGCTTTTTAACTAACTAACCAGATGAATAGCCAACTGACTTAATGAGTTGACAACTAGGTAGCCAGCTGTTTGCCAGCTGGCTTAACTAGTTGACTTAACCAGCTAGTCAGCTGGCTAGACAGATGACTAAATAAGCTGGCTACCTATCTAGCCAGCTGGCTAGCAGCTGACTTACCTAGCTGACTTAAGCTTGCAAGCTAGCTAGCCAGCTCACTTAA
>NW_006965817.1:0-745 GCF_000164805.1 Carlito syrichta
TCTGGCATCCTGCAGAGAGAAGCAGGAAGCTGGGTAATGGAGGTCGTCATGTACAGTAACTACACGTCATATTGGTAAGGAAGTATAAGGATTCTTCCTTATATGAGTCCTCAGTCCCAAAACTACAGGCCGTCTCCTAAGCGGTAACCACGAAACAGATTTTTCAAGTAGGAATCTGGATAATGGGAGTTCTCACACACAGGAAACTTCTCTTCCTTTTCTAAATAAGAATAAGGAATCTGCGTTACTCGGGTCCTCAATCCCAAAAAAGCTTAAGGTCATCTTGCTATGGGTTAAACACGAATCTTGGTGTTTTCGAGCATGAATCTGGAAAATGGAGTCCTTATTTACAGGCAACTACATGACCTATTGCTAAGAAAGAATAAGGAATCTGGGTTACACGAGTCTTCAATCACCAAAATATACAGAGCATCTTGGAAATTTGTAAAAAGTATCAGAGTATCGAAGCAGGATGTATCTAATGAGAGTCCTAATATACAGGAAAAAACACAGCCCCTTGCCAAGGAAGAAAAAGAATCGGGATTATAGCAGTCCTCAGTCATTACAATCAACAGGTCATCTGCTGTGGGCTAAACAAGAATCAGGGATTAGAAGCTGGAATATAGGTAATAGCAGTCCTCATATGCAGAATCTATATGATCTCTAGCTAAACAGATCTAAGAAACCTCTTTTACACGGTTCCTACGTCACAATTTCTACATGACATCTTACTAATGGCAAAACA
>NW_006965818.1:0-745 GCF_000164805.1 Carlito syrichta
CAGCTAATCACCTATTTGAAGGAGGCACAGTCACTGGGGCACCCATCACAGAGGAGGAATGGTTGCCTGGGCAATCATCACAAAGGAGAACTAATCAAAGAGGCACATATCACATAGGATGGTCAGTCACTGAAGCCCCAACCACAAAGAGGGCCCAGTTAATTGGACACCCATAGTGATGGAGGACCAAACTCTGGAATATCTATCACAGTTGAGGCAACTCACTGGGTTACCAATCACAGATGTGTGCCAGTCACTGGGCATTGATTATATAGTAGACCAGGTGACAGGAGAAACAAACATAGAGTAGGGGTAGTCACTGAGACACTCATCACAGGGAAGGATCTGGTACTGGAAAAGGCATCATCAAAAAGGACCAGGCAATAGGCCACCCATCAAAAAGCAGAACCAGTCACTTGTACAAACATCACAGAAGATGTCAGTCATTGGACACTTACAGAGTGTCCCACCAAAGAGGAGGGCTTGTTACTGTGGCACCAATAACAGAGAAGGAGTAGTCACGGGGCACCCATTATGAAGGAGGACCAGTCTCTAGGCTATTCATCACTGAAGTAGGGTAACCGATGGAACAATCAACACAAAGGAGAGATTGTCACTGAGGCACTCATTATGGAGGAGGCCTAGTTAATGGAACACCCATCACAAAGGATGATTAGTCACTAAAGCATCCATTACAGAGGAGACAGGTCACTGAGCATGGGATAACCAGGCATCTATAACAGAG
>NW_006965819.1:0-758 GCF_000164805.1 Carlito syrichta
AGATTTGGACCTCCACGTCACCAGAAAATGTCAGGGTGTCTTTCTGATAATAAAAAAGAAATTTGGGTAACGGGAGGCCTCAATCCATGAATTCTACAGTGCTCCATTATAAGGGCTTATCTGGAATCTGGACTTCTAGTTCTCCAAATTCTTCAGAGCAACTTGCCACTTGGAAAGGACAAGTGTCAACATAGATTCCCAGCAGCCTTCTGGTTTCTTGATTGTTATAAACAAGAACAAGTTTCTGCAATTCAGTTGGTTTCCTCGGGAAAACTAAACCAGATTCCAGGACTGAAAGAATCATCTCGCCATATTTGTGTGTATCATTGTCTTAAGATGTACCCTGTAATGCTAAAACTTCTGTTTGTGTATCGATTTGATATGCGCGGGTGATTTTGAGGTTTCTAAGCATGTAGTATATTTTTAAAGGTAAGCAGGAATCAGGGATTCCACGTCCCTGGGTAAAATCGGAGCATATGTATTTTTGCACACAGAATTTTGAAATACGTATCGCCAGGGAAAATCAGGGAATCTTACTGAAAATGAGAAGAGAATCCGTGTTCAGGGAGTCCTCAAACAACAAAATCTATATGGACTCTTGATAAGTTAATGAGGAATCTGTGCTTGTAGTCCCAACATTTTTCAGAGCTACTTTCTGGGTGGTGTATACCTAAAATCACTAATTACCCATCCAAGAAGATTCCGGTCCTCCTGATAGTTGTAATCGAGCATCTGGACATACAATTCCTTTTGCTTCT
>NW_006965820.1:0-3584 GCF_000164805.1 Carlito syrichta
CAGGCTATTTGCATCATTTGAACCTATGATAAATAGTCCCAGTGGGATTAGATAATGTCTTAACCACTTGGATGTGAAATGATGCTTAATATGGGGGATGGGATGGGAATAACTTTCAAAGTATCCTGGAAGTGTAAGGAGTTTAATCTAAGGACTCTGGATTGCCACAGTCTGTTTTAAAGCTTTAAGAGAAGATTGTGTCTGGGAGTCACAATTTGGTCATTAATTAGCATGCATCTCTTGACAAGCCATGTGTATGAATGAGTGTCACCTCTTCATCTTTTAAGAAGGAAGGAGAACCACAGGGACTCAGGACTGTGGCTAGAACACCTTGAGTACTCTGTCCTATTTGGACAATTTGGCCCTCTAAGTGTTCTGTTAAAAATAAAAGTTTTGCTACAAGCATACAGGCATCAGCTGTGGTTTTTGGCAGAGGACTTTCTTACTCAGTCATCCATATTCTGCTGCAAAATGATCCAGAAAGACTAATCACAAGTGACCCATATGCCACTTGACAAGACTTCCCCCATGTGGACTATTTATTTTCTTTCTCTTGAAACAGGTTTGCCTTGAGGAAGTTTCATAGGTTCCTTGGGAATTATCAGCAGAGTATCTAGACTTGGTCTTTCTCTTCCTTTCAAGGACTACAGCCTTCACCCAGGTTTTTTCACGCTTATGGAAAACTAACAAAGTAGGCATCTCGCTTGTTTACTTTTTTAACCCCACATTTACCCAAGAAGAGCTTGCAGCGGTTCCAAGAATATACACATTAAATGAACTGACTGCCCCTTTGAGAAGAGCAACTTGATTCTGTGCTGGGGACTCCTGGAGGCTGGACATTTCCACAGAGAAGGGCACATCTCACGTCATTATAGCTTCATAAAACCTTAGAAATTCAGGGGAAAAGTGATCTTAAAAGACATTTCTTTCAACTCCCCTATTTTGTGAAAGAATAAACTGAGGACTTTATCCCAAAGCAAGAAGTGGGAGGTGAGCTGCCCCAACTCCATCTTCACCTGCCCAGCAGGAGTGTCATTCCCATAGACACATTGCAGAGCACCCAGAGGTCTACCAGTCATCTAGAGATGCTTTCCTTAGGGTTTGGACACTATGCAAATTAAGAAAATGTATCTGGTTGCAAAGGATAAATAAGATTGTCCATAAAAGTTAAAATTATTATGCAATCTAAAGCAACATTAGTAACAACCTCCTGTCTTCCCAAAATATATAATTGTACCAGTTATGACAAAAGAAAATTAAATTGAGTTGTTTTGGCATAATTAATCATTAAATTGTTTTTCTCTAGCTGTGAGGTCAATTTAAACATATAGTAAAAAAGAAAAAAAAAGATCACTTCCTATGGGTCACTAGGAAGTGATTTGTTTTCTTCCTAGTGAAAAGCTTAGTAAAAACAAGGATTGTCTATGGAAACTCTTATTTTCTTTATCTTTTCATCTTTCTTCAGCCCTCCTCTGACCAGACCTTTATTGTCCCTCTCTGTTCCTTGTCCCCCTCATGTCTTCACCAATGAGGAAAACATTTTTCTGAAGCATAAGAATGGGGAGGCCGAGATCAAGGAATTTCTGGAATTGCTGAGGTTTCCATGCTGGAGTGCTCTATGCAACAGTGACCAAAGTTCAAATTCTAAATAATACATTTAAAATGCGCTGACAGAACTTGAGGGCATAGTTTCACAAAATGAAAAGCACTGATCTCTTAAGCACATATTTTCTTATTTGATTTCATTCCTTAGACCAAGTTCACATTTTTTGTTGTGTGTGTTTAAATGTGCTCAGAGTCTCTAGTCCGACTGTAACACTCCATTTCCATGTTCCTTCCACAAATTAAGCCATTAAGGACATTTTCATGCTCATATGTATTGTTTATGTGTCCTTATGGTATTGTATTTGATAGTGGAAAATATTATCAGTGTATTTGTTCAGTTACTTTGGCAAAATGAACTCTCCTTAATAGTATTCTATTACACACACGATGTGAGACCAAGAGACTTGCTAGCTTTTTTCCCCTCTTCAGCCTGAGTCATCTTGTCTGGCATTTCACAATACATTCCAAAACCACAACAGTAGCAGGAGAAATTCTTTGAAGGAAATGCCTTTGTTCGAGGGAAGAGAAGAGAAAGAGGAAAAAAAGAGGGTGGCAGAGAGAGGGGGTACTCAGTATCATCAAAAATTAAGGAAATAAGAAATACAGGTTCTTTGTTATTTCACTCCTCATAGGGTTGTTCTGACAGCTCAGCGAGGGACACACAGGAAGATAAGAATGAAGAGGCTCAAGGAAAATGAATGAGAGGCAAAAGCTTAGATCTTGACCTTGATCTTTGTCTGTCTTCTACTTCATTATACTAGGGTTTTGTTAGGGATAAGGTTGAGCAGATTTAGGACACTCGTTAGATTTGTCCACCTGAGAAGAGGTGTGAACTTCCATGTTCAAGTTTTAGCCTTCATTACTGTGATATTCCATTGTGTCTATGTACCACATTTTTTTTTATCCAGTCCAGCTTTGATGGGCAACACAGTTGGTTCCATGTTTTTGCTATTGTAAATAGAGCTGCAACAAACATGCATGTGCAGGTATCTTCTTCGTAAAATAATTTGAGTTCCTCCAGGTATATTCCCAATAGGGAAATTGCTGGGTCATATGAAAGGTCAGTCTCTAGTTCTTTCAAAAATCTCCAGACTGTTTTCCAGAGAGGTTGTACAAGTTTGCATTTCACCAGCAGTGAATAAGCGTTCTTTTTTCTCCACATCCTCGCCAGCATCTGTTGTTGACTGTTTAATTAATGATGGCCATTCTTACAGTGGTTAGGTGGTATCTCAATGTTGCTTTGATTTGCATTTCTCTGATGATGAGTGAGGCTGAGCACTTTTTCATGTGTCTGCTGGCTGCCCATTTATCTTCTTTTGAGAAGTGTCTATTCATGTCTTTTGTCCACTTTTTAAAGGAGCTGTTTGTTTTTTTCCCCTTCAGTGCATTTGAGTTCCTTGTAGATCCTAGAGAAGTTTTCAATGTAAAGACTGTAACTGGTAATCTCAGGAGGAGGCAGATATAACTTCTGCAGGACCCTGCTGGCAGCTGAAAACATGCTCACCATTGACAGAATTTGCTAGTTACTTATAGCTAAAATGGCGCTGGATAACAAGTCCCCCAGAACACTGCTGCTTAGGAAAATAAGCATTAGCTAGCTTATAGGTCTATGGGGGCTCGACGAGGGCCTCTTGGATCACTCAGCACCCCATCTTGTCTCTCTTTCCCTAAGCAGACTATGTGTATGTTCATGGTGGTGGCAGCTGCACAATAAGGTGAAGGTGACACAAAAAAATTTCAAGCTTCTTCTAGAGTCAACACTGCTAATATCCCATTGCCAAGCCAGAGTGAGGGGGCGAGTCATTCCACCCATGGCAAAGAGTATAGACACAGAGTGGGAGAGGAATCAGAGTTCATCAACCCAGACTTCCGATCGAGGCAAACACCAGTAGGTATGTAGGCAGACAGTGGGTCCTTGGTCTTCCAGGAGTGATAAGATATCAGCATGAGGGAGATATCAGCAAGACAGGCAAGGCTTT
>NW_006965820.1:4358-8042 GCF_000164805.1 Carlito syrichta
TCTAGGTCAGCTGGGGATACTGACCTGCATTCATACTTTAAGGTATTTTACCTCATTGACAAAGAAAGATGAATGTCCTGTTTGAGAATTCTGACTTTATTTATTTTTTTGTGAGTTGAAGTCTCACTGTGTCACCCAGGCTGGAGTACAGTGGCATGCTCATGGCCACCTCAGCCTTGACCTGCTGGGTTTAGGCAATCCTTCCACCCCAGCTTTCCAAGTAGCTGTAACTACAGGCATGCGCTACCATACCTGGCTTATTTTTTTATTTATTGTAGAGATGAGGTCTCACCAAGTTGGCCAGGCTGGCCTCGAACCCCTGGAGCTCAGGCAATCCTCTCTCCTCAGTATCCCAAAGTGCTGAGATTACAGGCTGGGCCACCGTGTCTGGCCGAGACTTCTGACTTTCATGAGGTTGCTATCCTGAGCTGAGAGAATGCTCAGCTCTCAAACTGTACCATACTAGCTCCAAATTTCCACTTGCTGCCTTTGATCAGGCTGGAAACTAACAACAGCACTAGCCATCAAGTCCATGTGTTGAAGGACAAAAGATGGTGGCCTGTAGGAACCGGCAACTAGAGCCTGGGGAACAGGAAACCTTCCAAAGACTCTCTTGGCATCAGGTGTCCAGGTCTCAGCTTGCTCTTGGCAGCCCGGACATCTGTCCTGGATCGGTTTTCTTGAACAGAATTGATGCTAAACTAAGATAGGACAAAACAACTTGACTCAACTCATGTTGGCCCAGAAGACTCAGTAGATATTAATAATAGCTGGCTGTAATTGCAGCCGATAGCACCCTTTAGGCCCACCCGGGCTACACATCTTTCCAGATAGCTATGTGTAATGTCTCTTTCCACACTGAATGTTTGCCTTAATGCCTCTGGTTCAAGGGATTGGCTTGAACAAGCCCTAAAACATAAAAGGCAAAAGAAAGATGGAGCAGGTTGGATCCAGACTACTGTTGAAACCTCTCTCTGAAAGTAATATTTCTAGACACATTTTGTATAAAGTACATATTTTCAGAATAGAGTATACAAATTTAGCTTTTAGAAAATTAATTATTTTCTATTAAAAAATAGAAAATTTATCACTTAAAAAGATTGATTTTTTAAGTTGTGAGGTCTACACATAATCTATTGCAGGCAGTAATTAGATGTCCAGTTTTATTTAATATTTAAACAATCATACACTCGAATGCTTTATTACTTTTATATATGTCAATAATGATGAATAATCAAATGTAATCTAAAATCTCACATGAATTTTTCACTCTTTTTAAGGCCCTTTTATCAGAGAAATTACTTTGAACACCATATAAATTGGATTACTTCACCGAATTCCCCTTGCAAATTTCCTTTATTTGCATTTTCCTATCACTCAATCAAATACTGATAAGTTTACTGTGTACCACAAAATTATATATTGAGGCTGTAAAGGTTTTGTTGAAAGGTAAAAACTCCAAGGCATTTTTTTGTAAAGAATTTACAGCTAATGGGAGAGACAGACTTATACACAACTATAAATATAATGTGTGTATATTTTGCCAAAATTTTAAGAGACACAGACCATTTAGAGAAAGGGATTATTTCTCCCTTAAAACAGAATACCTTCAAAGTTTACTTTAGAGTTGAAGGAGAAGCTGATGTATGCCTTGGCTTCTGAAGGGTGGGTGGGATTTGGTCATCAAAGATTAAAGCAAGATTGTCTTATGCAATATTAATTTTTTGGCTTCTTTTATTTCTTTCTGGTTAAGCAGGAGACTTTAGTAGGACAGAAGTTGAATAAGGAGCCAACAGTCGGGTTCTGACACTTTTTGCCTAGGTTAACTTTCCCTTCCCTTGTCACTAGTACAATGGGGAACATAAAACCTAGCCTGGAAAATCATTAGGAGGGCTTGGGTAACTGATCTATCTATGTGAGTGGTTCATTATCTGGAACATGTCAGTTACTTCTGATCTGCTTTTTTGTGACTTATCCTCTCTGATCTCCACTCTGTAGTAACATCTAAATCTTAAATCCCAGTTCTCTTTGTCTTGCCTTCACAAAGGTCTTGTCTTGCCTTCACAAAGGTCTTGTCCCCTCTTCAGTTCTCTTCCTTTATCTGAAACATATCAAGTATTACTCAAATTTTTAAAAAAGGTTTTCTTCAGCCCTGCCTCCTTCTGTAACTACCATTTGTTCATTTTCTATAAATATTTGTAAGAGATACCTGTATTCATGACTCCACTTGCTTATTTCTCATCATCCAAGAGCAGCAGAGCATGGTAGGAACCAAAGATGGTCCCAGTTCAGATCCTAATTCTCCTACTTTTCTCTGTGATGATGGGTAGATTATGACCTTCTCTGTGCTTTACTTTCTTCATCCGAAAAATAGGGATAAAGATGATAACAGTAGCTCACACTTCATAGAGCAGTTGTGAGTATTAAATGTGTCTGTACTTAAAGAAGATGTCTTCAAAGAAGGTGAGGCAAAATGCCTGACACTAATAACTATAGGCAAAAAGTGTTACCTGTGATTGTTACAATGCTTCAACACTGTGGAAACTGGCTTCTTTCTGTGAGTCTGTTCAGATGGGTTCTGTCAAACATCACTCACCCGTGTTCTCAGGACTGGCAGATGTAGCAATCCTCTACCGTGCGTCCCGCAGGGTTTCTCCACAGTACTCTGCCCAGTTTTGTACCCTCATTTTTATGAATCTCTCCTCTTAGCATCTTAGCACTTTTTCTTTTGCACACTCATTAGATGTTGGTATTTGCCTTCCATGAGGTGCATATACACACATCCAAATATCTTGGTTTCTACAGGTACTGCAAACCCAAGATGTCCCAAACTGAGCTCACCAAGCTTACTCCCCAGAGCCACACTTCCTCTTTCTACTTCTCTCTCTGGATGATCATGAACTTGAGAGTATTCCAGTTTGCATCATCTCTTTCATACCCCTCATCAGATCTTGTGCTAAACCCTTTAGAATTTCCCTCACAATCAGATATCTATCAATATCCTTCCATCAATTCCAATTGCCATTTGTTTAGTTAAGACCCTAATAATTTCTCATGTTCAAGTGAGACTCCCCGAGGGTCTCATTTTCTACACTCTCCTTCATTCCAAATTCATTTTCTACACTGGAGAGAAAGTTATCCTTCACAAACATGGATCTGAAAGCATCACTGTCTTGCTATGAATATCTCTGTGTTCCCTGAAATGCACACACAACCGCAGACACTGACAAGAGGACAGGAAGGATGAAGGGTTGTGTAGTCTTGGGAATGCAAGGGAAAGAAGGAAGTTGAGGTGATTAGTGTGTCTTTACCATGGCACACAACAATCTGGATAATTCACTTTCTCCTTATTAATGTACTTACATTTTCTATGAGCCTCTGGAGAGGGGATGGCTGTTAGGGATCTAGGAGTGTAATAAAGAGCATCTGGGTACTGGGAACATATTGAAACAAGATAGACACATCTCTGCTCTCATTGGGTAAAGAACTGCAATAAATAAATATATAAACCTATGACATATAGGATGATGACCAGTACAGTAGACAAAAAATAATCAGGACAAAGGGGATAATGCCTCCTGAGGTTGAGGTAGTGGAAATTTGTTGTTTTACGTAGGGTGGCCAGGGATAGCTTCATGGAAATGATGATATTTCAGCCTAAAGAAAGCAAAGGAGAACAAGCTA
>NW_006965821.1:0-2986 GCF_000164805.1 Carlito syrichta
CGCTTCTTGGACACCGGAGCCGATGTTTCCTGTATTGCTGGAAAGTATTGGCCTGCCTTGTGGCCAACTCGTATGGCTCCTTCGGGACTTATAGGCATTGGTCGAGTACCCTCAGTAGCCAATAGCTCTAAAAGTTTTGAATTGGACAGATGAGACTTCAAAAACTTTTTGCCCACACGTTATTCCATCTATCCCCTTTACATTATGGGGAAGAGATATTCTTGCTCAAATAAGCATGCATTTATATAGCCCTAATGATAAAGCTTCAGCACAAATGCTGTAGATAGGCTATGATCCCTTTAAGAGACTTGGCAAAGACGACAGGTAATGCAGGAACCTGTCCAAGTTAATGAAAAGACAAATTAAGCTGGTATTAAATACATTGTTCCCAAGACCCTATTACCTGGAAAGCCGAAAAATCGGTTTGGTTGGAACAATAGCCCATGCCCTTAGAAAAGCTAAGGCAGTCAAAAAACTAGTTTCACAACAATTAAAGGCTGGTTATATAGAGCCTTCTACCAGCCCCCTGAATGGCAACCACTAGCCCTGAAAACACTCCTAAGTTTTGTAATTAAGAAAAAAAAAATCTGGTATATGGAGACTTTACAGGATTTAAGAGCTATTAACACTACTGTGGGAGCTATGGAATGTTTCAGCCATGGATTGCTATACCTGTTAACATTAATATTATTGTTATTGATTTACAGAATTGTTTCCTTACTATACCTTTAAGCCCAGAGGATTGTAAACAATTTACATTCAGTCTACTCTCTGAGAATTAAAAAACGTTTGTTCCAGCTCCAGGAGGAGTCAACTCTCGAGGACTGAGACCAAACATGCTATGGCCAATGGATGTAACTCATTTTCCCAGCTTTGGAATATTGTCTTATTTGCATGTGACTGTAGATACATTTTCTCATGTTATTTTAACTTCAGCAAAAACTAGAAGAAGCCTACAAGAACGTGGTACAACATTCATTCTTTTGCCTTTCACAGCTAGGTATGCCAGAGCAACTGAAAACCAACAACAGTCCTGCATATACATCTAAATCTTTCCAACAATTTTACTCCTAATTTAATATTTCTCATTCCACAGAAATTCCCTACAATCCACAAGATCAAGCCATAGTTGAAAGAGTTCACCAAACTTTAAAAAATTAATTAAGTTATAAGAGGGTGAGTTCAAGTATAGCTCTCCTCACCACATCTTGAATCACATGTTATTTGTTATTAATCATTTAAATTTGGACTCTTCAGGCTATTCAGCTATGGCTAGACATTGAGATCCAGAAGAAAGTATAAAACCTCTGATAAAATGGAATCTTCTTACAGGAAAAGGGGAGAGCCTGCTTTATTTCGTGCTCAAGTCAAACATGTTACTAATCGTAATTTTTCTTATGAAGGACATTCCAACTCCCTCCCTATTTGTTTTTATAATAATTCTGCCTTTAATAATTACTCGCCTTCCTGCTTAATGTCTACCTTTAAGTCTCTGAGTACAGAAAGCCCTTGTCAGGACAGTATCAAGGACGGTTGGCTACTGGAGATGATAATGCCTGGAGGAACCGCCCCTAGCCGTGCGACTAGAGTTTCATCGCCTCTCCGCGTATCTGCTTGCCCCTTCAATGATACGGAAAAGGACTGGTCACTCATACAGCGAGATGCTGGCTTCCCGAAATGGAGAGACTGTGCTTATAACTCTAAGGTGGACTATCCGGTGAAAAATTATATATTAGTGACTGGGGTTTTAATGGCTCTACGCTTGCCACAACTAGAAGGCACCCGTATGAGTGGGCTACATCTATGTTTCAAAGTTCTCTGTCCTCTAATTGTTCATTACAGACTCAGCTTTATCGATTGTTTGCAGCAACAGGTCCTGTAACACTTTATTGTCCTCATTCCGGTTTTACAACCTTTTTAAAGGCTTGTGTTAATTCCCCATATGTTTTGTTAATTGCTTATGCTCATTTTATTTACTCAGTAATATATAATTTTGGTCATTTTGAAATTAATTATGAAAATTATACTTTGTACTTTGGTAACCCATATCAAGTATTTCTGTTAAAACATCCTTCTTACGTTTTTGTGCCTGTTCAGCTACTGGAACTGTGGTATTCTTCTCCAGGTACTTATATTTTAGAACAAGCCACAGCAATGTTAAATAGGCCTTATAGGTTTGTTGTGGCTTTAATCTTGGGAATTTCTGCACTAATTTCTATTATAGGATCTGTTGCCACTTCTGCAACTGCTTTAGTACAGGAAGTGCATACAGCTGATCATGGTAATAATTTGTCTCAGAATGTTAGCTTAGCTTTATTCACTCAAGAACAAATAGATAAGGGTATTATTGATAGGTTGAAAGCTTTAGAATCAGCACTAGTATATATAGGAAACCAAATACAACATATTAAGGTTCAGATGTCTGTAGCTTGTCATGCACAATTTAAATGGATTTGTGTTACACCTTTGCCATATGATGGTCAGAATGTCAGTTGGACTGATGTCCAGAAACATCTTATGGGAGTTTGGCAGTCTTCTAATTCTTCTTTAAACATTCAACAGTTGCATAGTCAGATTACTGCTATTTCTCAAGCACACCTGTCTACACTTTCATTTTCTCAACTAGCATCTAGATTTACTTCTTCCCTTTCTCAGTTTGTGGCTTCCAATTCTGTTTGGAATCTGATCTATAATTTCATTGCTATTGGTGTAATTGTTCTTTTTCTGCTGTTTATCTTTCCAGTCATCATCCAACGTTTAAGGAAAACAGTTCAACGTAACTCTGATAATATTCATTTGGCAGTTCTTACTAATAAAATAAAAAATAATGTCACCTATCAGCTGGTCACTTATGTCATAAAGGCTAATATTTTGTGTCATCTGTGTCATTAACTTACCATTCATCATTCTCCCTATGTCCCCTCAAGTCTTTACGCTCTTGGTATTCAGTGACGGGTAAGATTCCAGCCACCTGGTATGAACCTAA
>NW_006965822.1:0-782 GCF_000164805.1 Carlito syrichta
TCAAATTCCACAGTATTCTTTTTTATCATCTTAATTAATACATCTGCTCTCTTGACCTTGCCACCCACTTCAGACCCTGGGGTCATTTACATTGACAATACTCCCTCTGTAAGGCTGTGACTCTCAGATCCGCCAGCAAATTTAGGATGACAGCACTCCTGTTTTCTCATTCCAATTTATGTGCAGTTCAATGGCACCTTGAAAAGTCATCAGTCTGCATCTTCCCACCTATATTTATTTTTTCAGTCCTACTCCAACTCTTAACTATCCCTTTGACTGGAAAACAACCCATTAGTCCAAATTTAGGACACGCAATGGGCAACAGCAGGAATCCTGTCTCTCTAGTGTCTTTTTTCAACAAGACTTCTTACCATGGTTCTTCTTGAGACCTCTCTGGTGAGCAGCCCCTCTGCATCATCATTATCCAAGCCAACCTTTGACTCCTGTGTTGTATATACCTACTCCCATTCCAAGGCTGTCAGCTGTCTCCCTCTGTATCCAGAAATGGTCCCCCATTCACACAGTGCTCCTGAATATCCATTGCTAAAAATGGGGAGCACAGCATTGGCAAATTGTAGGAAGCCCTCTATTCTCCCTTTCATTAAAAAAACCAGTGAACCACTCAACTAGTTTCTTTCTTGTGATTTTAGAGTAGCTGGCATTGTTGATATAATACTTGTATTTGGAGACTCCTGATAAAAGCAACTGTGCATGTGATAAAAGAATGAAAACCAGCCCACTGGGGTATCCTTCCATCCTACTGAGAGCATCAGGAACCAGCA
>NW_006965823.1:0-511 GCF_000164805.1 Carlito syrichta
TTAACTGACTTAATCAGTAGCTAACTAGCTAGCCAGCTGACTTAAATAATTAGTGAACTACCTAGCTACCTAGTTTGCCAGCTGACTTAGATAGTTAGGTAACTAGCTAGCTACCTTGCTAAAAAGCTGACTTAAGTAGTTAGCTGCCTTGCTTGTTGTCTTACTTAACCAGCTAGATAACTAGATAGCTTAATTGTCATCTAACTTACTAGCTAGGTGACTTATTCATCTGACTTATATTGTTAGCTAATGAGCTGGTTAACTGACTCAACCACCTGATCAACTCGTTCACTATCTAGTTATCTAGGTGATCCTCCAGCTGACTTTACTCGTTAGCTAACTAGCTAGTTAGCCTAGTCAATTAGGTGACTCAATCCATTTGCTAACCCTCGAGCCAGCTGACTCAATCCGCTGAATTAACCCATTAGTTAACTAGCTAACAACCTGATTCAACCTGCTGACTTAACACTTTAGCTAATTAGCTAGTTAGCTGTATTAACCAGTGGAATAA
>NW_006965824.1:0-805 GCF_000164805.1 Carlito syrichta
AATCAAATTCCACAGTATTCTTTTTTATCATCTTAATTAATACATCTGCTCTCTTGACCTTGCCACCCACTTCAGACCCTGGGGTCATTTACATTGACAATACTCCATCTGTAAGGCTGTGACTCTCAGATATGCCAGCAAATTTAGGATGACAGCACTCCTGTTTTCTCATTCCAATTTATGTGCAGTGCAGTGGCACCTTGAAAAGTCATCAGTCTGCATCTTCCCACCTATGTTTATTTTTTCAGTCCTACTCCAACTCTTAACTATCCCTTTGACTGGAAAACAACCCATTAGCCCAAATTTAGGACACGCAATGGGCAACAGCAGGAATTCTGTCTCTCTAGTGTCTTTTTTCAACAAGACTTCTTACCATGGTTCTTCTTGAGACCTCTCTGGTGAGCAGCCCCTCTGCATAATCATTATCCAAGCCAACTTTTGACTCCTGTGTTGTATATACCTACTCCCATTCCAAGGCTGTCAGCTGTCTCCCTCTGTATCCAGAAATGGTCCCCCATTGACACAGTGCTCCTGAATATCCATTGCTAAAAATGGGGAGCACAGCATTGGCAAATTGTAGGAAGCCCTCTATTCTCCCTTTCATTAAAAAAAGCAGTGAACCACTCAACTAGTTTCTTTCTTGTGATTTTAGAGCAGCCGGCATTGTTGATATAATACTTGTATTTGGAGACTCCTGATAAAAGCAACTGTGCATGTGATAAAAGAATGAAAACCAGCCCACTGGGGTATCCTCCATCTACTGAGAGCATCAGGAACCAGCATTTCATAGATGACTCCTCTCTCG
>NW_006965825.1:0-688 GCF_000164805.1 Carlito syrichta
GACCCCTAGCTTCTCGATTAGCCCCACTTTCTGATGAGTCAAGAACCCTACCCAGAAACTAAGTGCCTGAGGACAATCTCAACACATCTGATTTCCTCCCCAGCCAATCAGCAGAGACAATTCCTTAGCCCCTTGCCCACCAAATTACCCTAAAGACCCCTAGCCACTGAATTCTCAGGGAATCAGATTTTAGAACTATCTCCTGTCCTCCTCACTCAGTTGCTTTGTGATTATCAAACTCTTTCTCTATCACAACAGCTGCTGTCCCCATTTCTGCCTTTCTGGGTAGCAGGTATAAAAACCCAGGAAGCTCCAACAACTCCATCTGCTGGGAGAACGGAGAGGGAAGTAAGCAGAGAACTGTGCCCTCAACTCAGATCAGTGCCTGCCACAGTGAAACCCAACACTTGTCAAAATGCAGTGACCCCAGGTCCCAGGCCAGGTCCTGGGATAGAGCCTCTGGACACACTAAACACCAGGGAGATACCCATGGCCCAGAAGGAAGACTCTCTCGTTCCAGCCCTCATCACCACTGACACTGTGCTGCAACCTCTAGCTATGATTGAACCTCAATGTCAAGAGATTGTAGTGGTGTGGGCTGGGCATACCCCCGTGCTGCACTCGTCTCAGTGGGCTATGGGCTTTGAGTGTGACCCCACAGTATAGCATCTGAAGCGGCCATGGGACA
>NW_006965826.1:0-704 GCF_000164805.1 Carlito syrichta
CGGACCTGTCCTCCAAAAGATAATTCCTATTTTTTTGAGGAGGTCCTCCCTCATATTACATGAGATACAACTGATAATTAATCATGAAAAATCCAAATATATAATGTTCTCATTTTTAAAAAATAAAATAAATGTTAAAGTGAAACATTAAAGGCAGGGTGTGCATTAATATCATAATTAGGAGCATTTTTTGCAGATTTTTTAGCTGCTGAAATGGCTCATCAGGAAATATGAGAAAGAGAATTCTTCATCTTCAAATAATTGCATTATTTTTTCTCCTGTTTGTGGGGAACTTTTAAACAACAGTCAGGAACTGAAATAATATATATATATATTCGTGTACACTTTTGCAGAGAGAGTTGTTTCATTGTCTGAAAGAAAATTTTTCTGGTTCAATTTTGTCTTTTCTGTGGTTTTATCTTGGATCTCTAGATCCTTCAGGCAGAGTTACCCGTTTCAATTTCAAAACTGTCAGATGTATATAGCTCTGGTGCAGAAAGCCTTTGAACCAGATTAGAATGTAAATGAAACTTTACTGTATCAATTGTCATTTTCTTCCTCTTCTTGAGGAATCTGGAGTTTTAATTTTTAATACAAAATTTGAATACAGTAGAGAACTTTTTATGTATGGAATCAATATGCAAATAATTTTCAGATTTCAGATTTATTTGGATTCTAAAATAATGGTGTCACATCAAGAAAAA
>NW_006965827.1:0-636 GCF_000164805.1 Carlito syrichta
CGAGGCACATGTGTCTGCAGAGGTCACAGGACAAGCTTCCCTTGGCCTCCGTGTTCCTGCAGACTGACTGCTGGGCAGCAGAAGTGGGATTTTTGTCCGACCGCCATCCATCTGGTACTCCACACCACTGAAAATAAGTTTAGGCCAGGGTCAAGCACTAAAGCTTCCGGTCTTTGCTCCATAGGGCGGTCGCCAGGCCTGCTCTGCTTGGCAACAAGACCGTGGTGCCCGTACGCCCATGGATGCAGCAGAAAGTGCTGGCCTTGGGTGAAGGAAAGAAGCAGCTCAAATTTTGAACTTTATGCAGGAGCCCACTGTTTTTGAGTTTCTTTCTTGGAATAAAAGACGGAAGAGTGTTTGTGTTTTGTTGTGTTTTACTTCTGGGACCATCTGTGGGTGTGGTGGTAACAGGCGACTCATTTGGCGAAACTTTTATGTATTTTATGTATTTGCATTGATTCTTTCCATCCACTCCCTGATGTCTGTAGTTGTGTTCTGAGACCAGTCATTCCAGATCCATTGTTTGAGTTCTGAGGTTTGCTTTGTCCAGCACTGTTTCTTTTGGACTCTGAGAGTTACCTGTGTTCTTCCATTGACTCATCCTCATTGATAACAGATCTCTTTTCTTTGATTCTG
>NW_006965828.1:0-776 GCF_000164805.1 Carlito syrichta
CCACACTGAGGCCTATTAAGGCAAATACTAACAAAGGGGTGGCCGTTTTCCACAGTGGCTGGAAGGCCAGGTGGATTTAGCAAAATAGTTCTCTTGGTGCAACTATAAACATATACTTGGGGAAGTACATGGATGGCAATACATAATGTAGATTCATTGTTTCACTTTTTAGTAGTAATACATTTTGTAAGTCCTACACAGCATGCTAATCAAGTATTGGTAGGAGCCATATAAGCCATGGAATCTGACATGGTTAGGGTCAAAGATAGATTGCAAATATAAGAAAGAGGAGACGAAGGTAAATTGAAGATTGAAGTTAAAGCACAAGATGCATTACCAGTTATGTCTCCTATTGTGATGTAAATTACCTCTGGAGGGCACTTACTATTTTTTCTAATAATAGGAGCCTCAACCCCAAGATCTACATAACAAGGAGGTCTAGATTTTAAGCAAAATGAGCAATCTGAAGCCAATTGAGGCAGAGTAACATTCAACAGTTGATGTATTTTCATTACTTGGGATAAGACTGGGGGCTGTCAAGCTGGTTTGGGTATTGGATAGGTGGACCTTGGTTAGTACTCTCATCTATGTGGGGGACAGAGGTTTGTGATAACTGAACAAAGTGTCTTGTAGTTCCAATAAAGGTCCTATAGCCCTGGTCAAAACTTTGTAGCACAGCATGGGTCATTGGATAATGAACAGGTCTCCTTGATCAGAGTCAGTCACATAAGCTTGTATACACCAAGTAGAGCCTGTATCACAAGAATAGTGGAGGG
>NW_006965829.1:0-700 GCF_000164805.1 Carlito syrichta
TATAAGATCTGTGGCTGCTTTTGCCACTGCTTTAGCTCAGGAAGTTCACACAGGTAATCATGTGAATGATTTGTCTGAAAATGTTAGCTTAGCTTTATTTACTCAAGAGCAGATAGATAAAGGTATTATTGATAGGTTAAATGTTTTAGAATCTGCATTAGTATATATAGGAAATCAAATTCAGCATATTAAGGTTGAAATGTCTGTAGGTTGTCACGCACAATTTAAATGGATTTGTGTTACACCCTTGCCATATGATGGTCAGAATGTCAGTTGGACTGATGTTCAGAAACATCTTATGGGAGTTTGGCAGTCTTCTAATTCTTCTCTGAACCTTCAACAACTACATAGTCAGATTACTGCTATTTCTTAGGCTCATCTTTCCTCACTTTCATTTTCTCAACTAGCATCTAGATTTACTTCTTCCCTTTCTCAGTTTGTGGCTTCCAATTCTGTTTGGAATCTGATCTATAATTTCATTGCTATTGGTATAATTGTTCTTTTTCTGCTGTTTATCTTTCCAGTCATCATCCAATGTTTAAGGAAAGCAGTTCAATGTAACTCTGATAATATTCATTTGGCAGTTCTTACTAATAAAACCAAAAAAAATGAATGTCATCTATCAGCTGGTCACTTATTTCATAAAGGCTAATAATTTGTGTCATCTGTGACATTAACTTACCATTCTTCATTCTCCCTA
>NW_006965830.1:0-342 GCF_000164805.1 Carlito syrichta
CCTGGGCAACCTAGTAAGGAAAGAAAAGTAAGAAAGAAAGAAAGAAAGAAAGAAAGAAAGAAAGAAAGAAAGAAAGAAAGAAAGAAAGAAAGAAAGAAAGAAAGGAAGAAAGAAAGAAAAAATGTAGAAAGAAAGAAAGAAAGAAAGAAAGAAAGAAAGAAAGAAAGAAATCCATTGTTCTGCAAAACTTGTGTCCTCAGTCCTTCCCCACCAGCCCACCCACATGTGAAGGTCCCCCAAGCTCAGCACCTTTCACCCACAACCCTCCCCATGGCTGCTCCCTCTTTGGTGTGGGAGTTCCCAAGGCTCCCTGGCAGTGTTCTTGCCAGCTCTCCTCTCTGA
>NW_006965831.1:0-681 GCF_000164805.1 Carlito syrichta
CTCAGGAATAAACACAGAAATAGGGCCCAAGTGTCCCGGGGGAACTCTTGAACTCTACCTTCTTTGATCTTGTACCTGCCTCAGTAAAGATTTGCTGCCTTCTACCCAGACCCAATCCTGGGGAAGGACCCCCAGTCAATGTAAAGCCCAGACTCGGTGACATGAATGACAGGATTAAAACAGAAACTTTCCCATGAAGACTTTTCGGGCTGGTGGCTCATATAAAATAAATGTTATCATGTCCCCACATAGCCAAAGGAGGCATCAGCAATCCCAAAGGGCTTGTCAACCCTAACTCTGAACCTGAGGAAATAATCATGAACCCTCAAAAATCTACTTAAAAGCATCATGACTGTCAATAAATGAAGAAAGATGGATGCTTCTGCCCACCTTACCCCAATCCGGAGATTCCATCCCAGGGTCACTGACCATGGACTAGATGAGCTGGGATTACCTGGGAGAGTGGGGTTTTCAAAAACCAGGAAACCCCTGGATCCGTGTTCTCTGTATTCCTTCCCCGAGGGAACCATCTAGCATCCCTCATGGAAGCAGTCATTGCACGCATTTCCTAGGCAGAACATCGTTTTTCTCCCTGGTTAAAAGAACCTGGGCTAAGTTGTTCCACTTTGAACCCAGGAAGAATCCCTCTCTCAAGAGCTCTGAGTATGGGGGCACATGCTC
>NW_006965832.1:0-739 GCF_000164805.1 Carlito syrichta
CTGACTAATTTAGAAAACTGACTTAACTATCTGACTTAGCTAGCTGACAACTATTTAGCTAGCTGAGTTAACTGGCTGACAACTATTTAGCTAGCTGACTTAACTACCTGAATTAAATAGTTAGCTAAATATTTAACTAGCTGAATAACTACGTGATTTAATAATTAGCTAATAATTTAATAATTAGCTATTTAAGTCTGCTACCTAATTAGTTAGGTAGCAGACTTAAATAGCTGACTTAAATATTTAGCTAACTATTGAACTAGTTGACTGAGCTAGCTGATTTAGCTAGCTAACTGGTGAGCTAGCTTACTTAGTTGATTAACTAGTTGGCTAACAAGATAGCTAACTGATTTAATGAGTTGGTTAACAAGTTAGCCAACTGGTTTAACTAGTTTGTAAATGAGTAAATTAGCTGACTTAACTAGTTGGTTAACGAGTTAGCTAGGTGACTTGACTTGGCTGACGGATCACCTGACTTCTTAGCTGATTTAACACATTGGCTGACTACCGGCCATCTTATTACCTGGCTTAACAAGGTGGTCCGTTATTTGGCCGACTAGTTAGCTGTGTCAACGAGTTGACTGATGAATTGGCCCACTAGTTACCACGATTAACTAGTTGGCTAGCTGGTTTCCTCACCTAACAAGTTGACCAAGTATTTGGCTGACTAGTCGGCTGGCTTAACTATTTGGGCCCCAAGTTAGCAGACCTAACATCTCAGATGGGAAGTTGGTTG
>NW_006965833.1:0-807 GCF_000164805.1 Carlito syrichta
CCTGCACTAAAAATGAGCATTGCATGTTAGGGAGAGTCCCTGAAATTGAGGAAGAGTCACTACACCTAAGACAGATTTCTTGCTTTTGCATCTGGTAAAGAGACCCTGTGTTCAAGGGAGAGCTTTTGCACATGAAAGGGTTTTCCTGCACCTAAGAAGAAGTTCCCACATCTGAGGAAGAACCACTGAACCAGAAGAAGAGACTCTGCACATGTAAGATCCCTTCACCCGAAGAAAACATCTGGACCTGAGGGAGAGTCTTGCACCTTAGAAACAGATCCCCTACAACTGAGGGTGGATCCAGCATCTGAGGAAGAGACCAGCATATGAAAAGAGCCCCTGCACTTGAAGGAAGTTGGATATCTGAGGAAGAACCCCTAAACTTGAGGAAGAGCCCAGTAGCTGATAATGAATCCCTGCATCTGAGGGTGATCTCCAGCAACTGGAGGAGATCTCCCACACCTGATAATGAGTCTCTACACTGAAGAAAGAGCCTTTCACCTGAGAGAAACTTCTTGAAACTTAGAGTTTCTACACTTGATGAAGGCTTCCTCTACCTGAGAGAGACCCCTGCAACTAAGAAAGGGCACTGCACCAGATTAAGAACCTCTGTACAACAGAAAGAGCACGAGAGTAAGATACTAAACTTGAGGTAAAGCTTTTGCACATGAAGTGGAGTCCCTGCCCCTGAGGAAGAGACCCCACACTTGATAAAAGACCCCTGAACTTTAAGGGAGAGACCTGAAGCTGAGAGAGGGCCCCTACAGCTGAGGGCCTTGAGCCTGAGGAAAAGTCCCACTCCTGAGT
>NW_006965834.1:0-755 GCF_000164805.1 Carlito syrichta
CCAGAAACCATGTCTCTAGAAAATAAATAAATAAAGTAGAAAAGTAAAATAAAATAAAATAAATATAATAACTAGCCAGATTTAGTATTTTCTGGCTGTCTTCCAACCAATTTAGGAGGCCGAGGTGAGAGGATCATGTTAGACCAGGAGTTTTAGATGAGCCTGAGCTCCCTAAAAAATCCCTGTCTATAAAAATAAATAAATAAAATAGTGAAGCAAAATAAAATAACATAAGAAAAATAAAATAAAACAAAATAAAATAATTAGCCAGACTTAGTGGTTCCTGCCTGCCATCCCAGTATTTTGGAAATCTGAGGTGGGTGGACTGCTTGAGGCCAGGAGTGTGAAACTAGCCTGGGACACAGAGAAAAACCCTATCTCTAAAAAACTAAAAAAAATTTAAATAAAATAAATTAAAATAAAAGAAGTTAAATAATTTGATTCCTACCTGGAATCCCAGCACTTTGAAAAACCGTGGTGGGAGAATTGCTTGAGGATAGGAGTTTGAGACCATCTTGGTACTCATAGCAAAATCCTGTCTCTAAAATAAAAATATATATATATAGTAAATTAAAATGAAATGATATGAAATAAAATGAAATGAGATGACATGAAACAAAATAGAATAAAATAAAATATATATAATAATTAGCTAGACTTAGTGGTTCCTGCCTGGGATATCAGTATTTTGGGAGGTTGAGTTGAGAGGATCACTTAAACCAGGATTTAGAGCCGAGTCTGGGACTCATAGCAAA
>NW_006965835.1:0-1710 GCF_000164805.1 Carlito syrichta
CTGTAGCTTTTATAACCTGGCCTTAGAAATTACTCACCATCACTTTTACCATAATGTGTTGGTCACAGAGACCAGCCACAATGGGAGCCAACAGGAAAGCTGGCTGCCATCGAGCACAACTAGCTGTTTGCAATGGATGAGTAAATGGAGAGTAATGGCAGATGTTGTTGGTTGGTTCTGTCTTAGAGGTTAGCATGGTTAGGTCATGCAAGGTTTCCATAATTTCATTTAAAAGATTCAGTATTTACCTTATTCTATTGACCATAAAATGGGAGAACAATTTCTTTAGGAAAAGACCTTTTCCTAAAGAATTATATATGTATAAGAATTATATATGTATAATCTGTCTCTTTTCTATTAGTTTAGGTGCACTTTACTCATCTCTTTAACAAGTATTTATTGAGTAATGACTACTTAGCACAGGAACTTTACTATGCAGTGCAAAAATACTTTTAAAAGATACATGGCACCTGAGTCAAAGAGCTCTGTCTAATGGAAACCAAACATTAGAATCATAGGAACATATAATATAATAGATCTATAGCACCAAATGATTAAGACTTTAAATTTTTGAATCAAATGATTCCATTGTGAGAGACTGCCATATTCAACTGGTGTCTTCATTTCTGATTGCTTCATCTTCAACTGGACTTTACTACTTTATTAGATTTATTCTGAACAAAGGTGACACTGTAACTTTTCATGATTTTCAATTACCAACAGGGCAAATGCCAAACAAGTCCCCTTGACCCCGGGAACATTGGACAATTTTTAGATAGTCTAGGCTTCAAAAGGCACAAAACAGTATGCATTATTATATTATTATACTATACTCTATACTATATAGTATTGTACTCTCATTCTGTGGAAAAAGACTACGGATGCCTTCAGACTTCAAAGCGTTCTGTAACTCTTAAAAAGCTTAGGTATGACTACATATCTATTAAAATAGACAAAATCTAGAACATTAATGACACCAAATACTGGAAAGGATGTGAGGGGCTAGGGCCTCATTCATTGCTGCTGGGATGCAAACTGGTACAGTCACTTCGAAAGACAGTTTGGCAGTTTCCACTCTCCTTGGCATCACCCAAAGGTGTTGCAAATTTACATCCACACAAAAACCTGCGTATGTATATTGATAGCAGCTTTACTTCTAATTGCCAAAACTTAGAAGCAACCAAAACATCCTTCAGTATGTGAATAGATAAACTCTGGTATATCCAGAGAATGTACTATTGCTTAGCACTAAAAAGAAATGAGCCCTGAAGTCATGAAAAGACATGGAGGAAATTTAAACACATATTACTACATGAAAGAAGCCAGTCTGAAAACACCACGTACTATATGATTCCAACTATATGACATTCTGGAAAAGAGAATATTATGAAGACAGTAAAAGGATCAGCAGTTGCTAGGGGTTAGAGAGCTGAGAAAGGGATAAATAGATGGAGCACAGGAAATTTTTATGTCAGTGAAACGACTTCATATACTATTGTGATGGATATGTGCCATTATACATGTACAACACCAAGAGTAAACCCTAATGTCAACAATGGACTCTGAGTAATTATAATGTGTCTGTAGGCTCACCAGTTGTTATGAATGCACTGCTCTAGCCAGAGATGTTGATCATGTGAGAAGTTATGCATATGTGGGGACAGAGGCATATGGGGACTCTCAGAACTTTTTGCTCAATTTTGCTGTGAA
>NW_006965836.1:0-8279 GCF_000164805.1 Carlito syrichta
CTCCTTGGTGTCTCTGCAGTGTGCCTCCTTGGCAAACCTGTGGCGTGCTTCCTCTGCATCCCTGTGGCACACCTCTTTGTCAAACCTGCAAGCTGTCTCCTCAGCCTTCCCTTGGCATGGCTCCTTGGCCTCCCCATGCTATGCATCCTCAGCCTCCCTGAGGTGTTCCTACTCTCTGTTCCAGCAGCACCCCTCTTGATAGCTGCATGGGACACCTCATTGATGTCCCTGCAGAGTGCTTCAGCGTCTCTGCAATGTGGCGTTCCTTCTCAACATATCTGCAATCTGCCTCCTTGGCATCACCATGGCATGCCTCCTTGGCACTCCCATGGCACACCTCCTTGGTGTCCTCATGTCATGCTTCTTCAGCATACCTTTAGTGCACCTCCTTAGCCTCACCATGGCATACTTCCTCGGTCTCTCTCTGGTGTGCCTCCTTGGCCTCCCTGCACACACCTCCTCATCCTCTCTGTGGTTCGGCTTGTTGGCATCCCTACAGCATGCCTCACCATCATTCCCATGGTGTGCCTCCTCGATGACCATGCAGCACACCTCTCTGATCTCCTCATGGTAAGCCTCCATAACCTTCTTGTGGCATGTCATCTTCGCCTCCCCACAGCATCCCTCCTCATCATGCCCTAGTGCGGCACACCTTCTTGACCACCCTGTTGTGTTCCTCCTCGGTCTCCCTATGGCACACCTCTTTGGCCTCCCCACTGCACACCACCCCTCCTCGACTTTACCATGGCATGCCTCCTCGGCATACTCATGGCATGCCTCCTCGATCTCCATGTAGTGTGCCTCCTCAGCGTCCCTGTGACATGCATTCTTGGCTTTTCTCCAGCACCCCACATCGGTCTCCCAGTGGGTCACCTCCTCATATTCCCAATGGCACACATCCTCCCCACCTCCTGGCATGTCTCTTTGGCCTCACCATGGTATGCCTCTATAGCCTCATTCAACATCTCTGTGGAGTGCTTCCTCAGCCTCTGTGGAGTGCTTCCTCAGTCACCCGGTGACATGCCTCTTTGCGCTCATTGTGGCATATCTCCTCCACAACCCCACAGCATGCCTCCTAGCATTCCCATGGCACACTTCTTTGGCGACCCCATGGTGTACCTTTTTGGCTCCCCTGTGGTATGCTTCCACAGCCTTCCCATAGCGCATGTTCTAGACATCCCTGCAGGACATCTTCTTGGCCCCCAGTGCCACATGGGTAGTGCCTTCTCAGCCTACCCAAGGCGTGCCTCCTTGCCCTCACTGCAGTGCACCTTCTCAGCCACCCTGGTGAGCCTCCTCATGGCTTCATGGCATGCCTCCACAGTGTCTCCTCAGTGCATCTCCTTGTCCTCCCAGTACCATGCCTCCTTGGCCTCCCCGAGGTACACCTCCTCAGCCTCCCCATGGCACGCCTCCTCCATGTTTCTGTGCCTCTTTGGTGTTTCACTGGTACGTTGCACCTCCTCGCAACTCCTTGGTGTCCCGGCAGCATGCCTCCAAGATGTCACTGCATTGCGCCTCCTCTGCATGCTGACATCGCCCCTCGTCAGTGTCCCTGCATCACATATCCTTGATTTCCACCCAGTGACCCTCCTTGTTGTCCCTGTGATGTGTCTGTTCAGCCTCACTGAGGGACAACTCCTCGGCATCCCTGTGGTTTGCCTCCTCATACACTTGACAGAGTGCCTCCTCAGCCTACCCATGGCACATCTCCTCATCCTCCCCTGTGGTATGCCTTCTCAGCCTCCACTCAGTGTGCCTCTTCAACATCCCTGTGGTGCACCTCCTTGGCCTCCCTGTGGCATGCTTCTTTGGTGACTCTGTGGTGCTGGAGTCCAGCTCCTGTAGGGTCAGGGGTTCCTGGAGGTGGGACGGATTCAGCGAATGAAAAAAAAAGAAGAAGAAGAGGGGAAAGAAAGAAAGAGGACTGGACTACTGTTCAAGTGACAGAAGACCTTTATTGAGAAATACAGAGGGCTTTTATCCCAAATTTTGCACAGTCAGACTCACATGTCTTCTATGTGAACAGAAAGCCAGGAGCATGGGGGCGTCCCCCGCCCACCAGTTGTTTCTTCAAGCATGAGGAAGAACAAACCCCAAATTGTCTTTCTGTTCCTTATGCTTGGCTAATATCCCTCAGAAGTATTAATACAATTTCTAGAAATATTATACCATTCTATCAGTAGTAATCTATATTTTATTTTATTCTACTCACTTTACCTATGACTAACTTTCCTAATGATAAACAATCTATTCCTAAACTTTATCCTAACACACACAATGGAACTTAAACAAAATGACTAAAACCAGTTTTTGCATAATGTGGCCCAGTTCAAAGGTCATGCTGGGCTCTCAGCACTAGGGCTCTTTGATGTGGTCCTGGCTTGAGCCAGGACCTGTACAGACGCCAAAACCGTAGTCAAAGGGAAATGTGAACAATGAGTTTCTAATGTTAGCTTGTGTTCGTCCTGGTCTCGGAGTTTTTATGCTAGAGCTAACAGGAGGCTGTAGTGCTAAGAAAAGGGAGCGGTAATGGGGTCAACAGCTCCCAAACGCATCCTAGTGGTCTCGGGGTCAACAGCCTTCCCTGATCCCTAATGCTCAGTGGGCCTGCATGGCCGGCTCCCAACAGTGTGGTGCACTTTTTTGCCTTCCCTGTGGCACAATTCCATGACCTCCCCATGATGTGCTTCCTCAGACTCCTTGCGTTGCACCTCTGCGGCATCCCCAGAGCACACTGTGCTCCTCGGCCTCCCTCCAGTGTGCCTCCTCAGTCTCCCTGCCACATGCCTCCTGGGCCTCCATGAGGCACTGTGTCTTCACTGCCTCCCTGCGGCATGCCATGCCACCTGGGCCACCTCTGCATACCTGCGGCATGCCTCCTCAGCATCCCTGCATCACACATCCTCGTTTTTCCCCAGTGCTCCTCCCCATATTCCTGATGGTATGTCTCCTCAGCATCCCAGTGGTGGGCCTCCATGCAACTTTGTGTCATACCTCCTCAGTATCCCTACAGCACACCTCTCAGCCTCCCCATGATGTACTGTGCATAATTGGGCTCCACAAGGTATACCTCCTTGACCTCCCAATGGCATTCCTTCATGGTCTCCTTGTGTGCCTCTGCCTCCATGAAGTGTGTCTTCTCAGCCTGCTCCTGTTCCACCTCTTCGGCCTCCCTGTGGCATACCTCTTCATCATCCCCATGGTGCACCTCCTTGGCTTCCCAGTGGCACACTGCTTTGGTGACCCTGTGGCATGCCTTTATGGATTCCCCATGGTGTGCCTTAATGACCTTCCTGCACTGTGTCTCCTTGGCCTTCCAGCAGCATGACACCTCAGCATCCTCACAGCATACCATGCCTCCTTGGCCAAGGTGCAGCACACCTCCTCAGCCTCCCCGGAGCATTGTAACTCCTCGGCCTCCCCATGGTGTGCCTCCTCAGCCTCCCACAACACACGTCCTCAGCCTCCCCATGGCATGCCTCCATGACTTCCATGGTGTGCCTTCCTCGTCCTCACCACAGCACCCCTCCTCTGCCTCCCCACAGCATACCTCCTCAGCTTCCCCATGGCATGCCTCCTCAGCCTCTCTGCAGCATGCCTCCATGGCCTCCCTATGGCATGCCTCCTTGGTGTCCCTGTATTGCACAACAACTCCTTGGCCTCCAGTGGTGCACCACCTCAACCTCTGGGGCGCCTGACCTTGGCCTCCTGGCAATGCACCACACCTCCTTGGCCTTGCCGCAGTATGCCACCTCAGCATCCCCATGCTGCGTCCCCTTGGCATCCCTGCAGTGTGCCTCTCAGTGTCCTTGTGGTGTGCCTCCTCAGTGTCCCTGTGGCGCACATCCTCGGCATCCCATGCTGTACATCCTTGGCCTTCTTGTGTTGTGCTTCCTCTGCCTCCCCATGGCATGCCTCCTCAGACTCCCTGCAGCGCATCTACTCAGCCTTCTTGTGGCATACCTCCAGGCCTCCCTGTGGGATACATCCTCATGATACCTGCAGCACACTTTCTCCCCATTCCCATGGAGTGCCTCTTCATCTCCCTGCAGTGTAGCATGCCTTCTTGGTGTCCCTGTGGCACATCTCCTCAGAGTTCTTACAGCACATCTCTCTGGGTTACCCCTGGCATCCCTCCTTGGGGTCCTTGTGGCATGCCTCCTTGGTGTGCCTGTGACTTGTCTCCTCAGTGTCCCCATAGTGCATTTTCTTGGTGTCCGCATGGCATGCCTCTTTGGCATTCCTACAGCATGACCCTTCAGCACCTCCTCAGGCACCTCCTCAGCCTCCCCATGATGGACTTCCTTGCCTCCCCCCCATGGCAAGCCTCTTTGGTCTACCTGCAGGAGGCTTCCTCATCCTCCCCATGGCATGCCTCCTTGGCATCCCCATAGTGCACTGTGTCTCCTTGGCCTCAACACAGTGTGCCTCCTCAGGTTCCCCGCTGCACACCACCTCAGTCTTCCCATGGCACACTTCCTCGGCCTCCCCATAGTGAATCTCCTCAGCCTGCCTGTCGTGCACCTCCTCAGACTCCCAGTGACATCCCTCCTGAGCCAGCTTGTGACACACCTTCTTGGCATCATCTTGGTCTCCTCCTCAGCCTCCTTGTTGAATGCCTTTTTGTCAACCCCACAGTGTGCCTCTAGGCTTCCCTGCCTCACACCTCCTCAGCCTCCTTGAGGTGTGCCTTCTCAGTCTCCCCACAGTGCACCTCTTCAGCTTTCCCGAGGTATGCCTCTTCACCCTTCCCACAGCACTCCTCTTAGGCAATCCCATGGCATGCTTTCTTGACCTCTCCACAGTCTGACTCCCCACAGCATGCTGTACCCCTTCAACCTTTCCATGGAATGCCTCTTTGGCATCCCTGAAGTGCACCTTCTCAGTGTCTTCATGGTGGGCCTTCTTGGCATCCCCACAGTGCATATCCGTGGCATTTCCCTGGTAGCCCTCCTCAGCTTCTCCATGGCGCACTTCCTCAGCCTCTCCGTGGTGCACCGCCTTGGCTTCCTGGCAGCATGTCTCCTCATACTCCATGGTGTGTCTCCTCTGCCTCCCTGTAGAACACCTCCTTGGCCTCCCCATGTCACACTCCCTTGGCCTTTCCATGGCACATCTCCCAAGACACCCTGCAGCATTCCTCATTGGCCTTCCCATGGCACATCTCCTCGACCTCCCTGTGGCATGCCTCCTCGGCCTCCTCACAGTACGCCTCCTTGCTGTCCTCATGGAGCATCTCTTTTGTGTCCCCATGGTGTGGTGTCCCTCCCTGGCATCCCTGCAGTGTTCCTTCTCAGCAACTTTATGACGTGCCTCCTCGATGTCCCCACGGTCCTTCCTCTCAGTATCCCTGCAGTGCACCTCCTTGTTGTCTCTGCTGCGTGTCTCTTTGGCATCTCCTCATTGGCATCCCTGCAGTGGGCCTCCTCTGCCTTCCTGTGTCGTGCCTCTTGGGCCTCCTAGTTGTGTGCCTTCTTGGTGACTCTGCGGCATGACACCTTGGCCTCCAATAGTGTGCCTCCATGGCATCCACACGGCGTGCTTCCTCAGGCTCCTCACAGCACAGCTCTTCTCGGCATTGCACCACACCTCCTGGACTCCCTGTGGTGCACCCCTTCAGCTTACCCAGGATGTGCCTCCTTGGTCTCCTTATGGTATGCTACACCTCCTCAACTTTGTCGTGGCATGTCTCGTCAGTGTCCCCATGGTGTGTACCCTCAGTGTCCCTGTGGTATACCTCCTTGGTGTCCCTGTGGCACAAATCCTCAGCATCACCCTGGTGCCCTTCCTTGGCATCCCTACAGCAGGCCTCCACCGCAGTAACCTGCCACCACATCCTTCCTGCCATGAGCCTGTTCTTCCTTCCCATGGTGCAGTTCTTTGGACCCCTGCAGCATGCCTCCATGGCCTACCAATGGTGTGTCTCCTTGGCCTCCACACAGCACACATCTTTGCCATACCCACAGAGCCCCTCTCCAGCCTCCCTGCTGTGTGGTGTGCCTCCTCAGCATAACCACAGCTTGCATCCTTGGTGACCCCATGAAATGCCTCCTTGGCATCCCCAAGGAGCATCTCTTCAGTGTTCCCATGGCATGCCTCCTTGTGTACCTCCTCAGTATCCCTGTGATGCGCCTCCTCAACCTCCTGTGACACGCCTCCTTGCCCTCCCTGTGGCACGTCTCCTTGTCCATCCCCACCGCGCATCGCTCCTTCTCAGCCTCCCTACGGCGTGCCTCCTGGGCCTACCCACAGCACACTTCCTCAGCCTTCTTGCGGTGCACGTCATTTGCCTCCCCATGGCATGCTTCCACAGAATCCCATGGCATACTTCCTCATTATCCCCTCACTGTGTCTCCTCAGCCTCCCCATGGAATGCCTTTTTGTCGATCTTATGGTGTGCCTCTCAGCATCCCTGCAGCATGCTTCCTCAGCATCGCCTAGGTGTGCCTCCTCAACCTCCCCACATTGCACTGCTCAGTCTCCCTGTGACACACCCCATAGCCGAACTTGTGGCTTGCTTTCTAGGCCTTTTCATAGTGCACGTTCTCTGCCTCTCCATGATGCACCATACCTCCACAGCCTCACCACAGTAGGCCTCCTCAACATCCCCACATTGCGCCTCCTCAGCATCCTTACGGCACTCCTCCTCAGCATCCCCATGATGGGAATCCATGGCATTTCCTCAGTGCGCCTCCATGACGTCACCATGGTGCATCTCCCCGGCCTCCCGTAGGTGCGCTTCCTCAGACTCCGTGAGGTGCATCTCCTCAACCTCTCCATGACGTGTCTCCTCGGCCTCCTACAGTGCGCCTCCTCAGACACCCCACTGCATACCTCCTCAGCCTTCTCATGGCCCACCTTCTCAGCCCCTATAGAGGCACACCTTGGCATCCCTGTGCACTTCTTTGGCCTCCCTGTGGCAAACCTCCTTGGCTAAACTCCACACAGTGCACCTCCTTGCCATTCCCATAGAGTGCCTGTTCAGAATCCCCATGGTGTGGCACACCTCCTTGGTATCCCTGTGGTATGCCTCCTCAGCGACCCCATGATGCACCTCCTTGGCATCCCCACAGCATTCTCCTTGACATCTTCACAGTGAACCTCCTCAGCCTTCCCATAGTGTGTCTCCTCGGCCTCCCCACAGCATGTCTCTTCAGCCTCCCTGTTGCATATCTCTTTGGCCTCCTCCACTTAGTACACCTCCCCAATGACCCATGGAGCACCTATTCAGCATCCCTGTGATGTGGCACACATCCTTAACATCCCCACAGTGCACCTCCTCAGAAAATCCTTGATATGCCCCCTTGGTATCCCTGCAGTGTGCCTTCTCTGCATCTTCACGGTGTACCTACACAGTGACTCTGTGACATGCTTCCCAAAGTCTCCGTGGCATGCCTCCTCAGCCTCCCCGTGATATACTTCCTCAGCTTCCTAGCAACACACCTCCTCATCTTCCCCTTGGCATGCCTTCTTGGCCTCCCAGTGGCATGCCTCCATGGCTTCCCTGTGCTGTGTCTCCTTAGTCTCCCTGCAGCACACCACCTCATCATCCCTGCATTACACCTTGCCGTCTCGGCCTAACCTTGTTGCATCTCCCCAGTCTGCCCATGGTGCACCACACCTCCTCAACCTTGCTGCAGTATGCCTCCTCAGCATCCCCACAGTGCACCCCATTAGCGGTCTTTGGCATGCACCCTCAGCATCCCCACATGCACCCCCTTGTGACAGTGTGGCACACCTTCTTGGCATTCCTGTGGTATCCTTCCTTGGCATCCCTGTAGCATTCTTCCTTGGCATCCCTGTAGCATGCATCCTCAGCATGCCCCTGGTGCCCCTCCTTGGCATCCCCACAGTGCACCTCCTCGGTGTCCCTATGGTGTACATCCACGGCATTTCCCCGGCATTCAACCATGGCATCCCCATGGTGTGCCTCCTCGCCTTCCCCAGTGTGCTTCCTCAGCTTTCTGGCATTGCGCCTCCTTATATTTCCCATGGCATACCTCCTCAGCCTCCAGGTGGTGCACCTCCTTGGACACCTTCTCAGTTTCCCTGTTGCACACCTCTCAGGTAACACTGCAGTGTGCTTTCTTGGTCTCCCCATGGTGCACCTACCCTGCCTCCCCATGGAGTGCTGTACCTTCTCAGCCTCACCTCTTTGGCATCCCTGTGGTGTGCCTCCTAAGTGTCCTCATGGCGTGCCTTCTCAGTGTCCCTGCTTTTTGCATTCGTGGCATTTCCCCGGTTCCCCTCCATGGCATCCCCATGGTGTGCCTTCT
>NW_006965837.1:0-3458 GCF_000164805.1 Carlito syrichta
TAGGCTGACCTTTGATAGGTAACAGTTGAATGCCTCCAGTTTCAGAGCCAGTGTACTATTTTAAGCCCTTATAGGTATCGATGACCTTAAGTCTCATAGCAACCCTATGGGGCACTAAGTCAGAAGAAGACCAGTCAGAGCCATCTTATATGAATTCTGGTACCTGTGAATATGTTCTCTCCCATGACAAAGCAAATTTTTCAGGTGTGATTAAAGCTAATAACCTTGAGGTAGGGACCATTCCAGATGACCAGGGTAGTCCTGATCCAACCACATGAATTTCCTTAAAATTGGAAAACCCTTCCCTGCTGGAATCAGAGACAATGAAGGAGATGAGAGGAACCAGACCACCATTGCAGGATTTTTCTTTTTTTTTTTTCAGTCAGGGTCTCTGTCACCCAGGCTGGAGAGCAGTGACGAGATCACAGATTATCGCAGCCTCAACCTCCTAGGCTCAGGAGATCCTTTCACCGCAACCTTCCAAGTAGCTGGAATCACAGGCATGCATCACCACACCCAGTTAATTTTTTGATTTATTGTAGTGATGAGATCTCACCAAGTTTCCCAGACTGGTCTCAAACCCCTGGGCTCAAGCAATACTCTCACCTTGGCCTCCTGAAGTGCTGGGAGTGAGCCTGGCCTGTATAAATTTTTTTGGCATCCCTGGTATATATACACAGCACCACAGGATGGAACTGCTGGGTGGGCCTTCTGTCTCCATTGGCAGCCCTTTGGAATCCTGGGACCATCTCCCACCTTCATCTTGAGCGAGTGAGCCTCCTCTTCTTCCCCAGGCAAGAAGTGTGATGGGATGTGGTTCTCCCTCTCCCAGGACAGGGCTCCCTCCAGGTCATACACTTTCCCCGAGAAAGGCTGAGATGCTCAGCTTTGGAGGCATGTGCTCAGAACTGTCCTTCCCCAGGATCCCAGTAGATAGCAAGGAGGGTGCTCTGTTTCTGGAATGTTGTGGCCCCGCCCCCACCCCATGCCAAGTGAAGACAGAATCATTGGAATGGCTCTGCTCCTGGTAAACATTCCCAGAGTATGGAGTGGGCAAAGCCAGTGACTTCAGCCATCTCCAGCCTGAGGGAAGGACACTGGTCTTGGAAGACCCAGAGCAAGGCCAGTGACAACCTCCGGACAGGCTTTGGGTGTCACCTCTAAACAGTCTCCAAGTAGACGAAGCATGGAAAAGTTATGGCGGGAGGTGGGGGGAGCATGACAAAGACACCTGTGCTTGAATTCCAGCTGTCAGTTTCTCAGTGAGGTTAATAAACCCAAGAGTATGATTTAGGTTAACCATAGGTAATAAATAATGGCCCCTTCTCTCACTCAACAAAGCATCTCAACACTAGTACTCAGGATTCATTAGTCCCTTGCCCCCACTGTCACAGTGCTTGTTGTTGACTTGCAGAGGCAAATGGGCATCCATGGCAAAGGGGCAGAACCAGGAAAGTCAAGACAGTTCCTAGGGAGATGACACAGCCTGCAAACCCAGGAGAGTTTGTGACCTGGCCTGGACTTAAAACAGGAGCAGGGAACTTGATGCCAGCATTTATTTTCCTGACCCTTTTCTGTGCACACATGTGAATACTACCTCTCTCATCTAGAGAATCCAACCAGAGACTCACAGGGCGTCCTGGAAGAAGAGGCTATTCTGTGGGGCTCCCATAGAGCCAGGAGCTATAGCAGGTCACACTGGAGGGAGCAATGACTTGCTCAAGCAACTTCTGGGTGAGGTTCTCTCTTGAAGGGTCCTAGGGGCAACACCTAGCCAAAAACAGGGAAGAATGTGGCCTTGCCCTGCCAACTTCAGAGCTAAGTGGTACTCCCTGTTTTGGTTAAAGGTGAATGTTCTTTGTGGGAGGAGAACAATGTCACCAAGATGGGGCATAGGCAGAAGTAGGCGCCGGTCAACAGCAAGCAAGATTCACAGAGACCAGCAGCAGCACCAGGCCAGCCTAGGAAATAGGGTTCACACCCAACATGACTTCTTCCTTTCTGAGAAAGATCATCAGGGAAGCACAGCTGTCAGTGTCGTGCCATTCAGGGAAGGAGAGCTTGTGCTTGGGCACTCAGATTTCATATCTGCCCAGAGAAAGCAAGGTCTGTGCCTGCTGTGTACAACCAGCCAGCAGAGAGGTGATGCTGGCTTCTTCCTTCAGAAAGAAGAGTCATCAAAGGTGAAGAGAATGCTTGGAAAGGCCTGACTGGACCCCAGAGCACCGAGATGTTGCTGCAAAATAAACAAGCCAGATATAGTGGTTCATGCCTTGTAATCCCAGCACCTTGGAAAGCATAGGTGGGAGAATTACTTGAGCCCAGGAGTTTAAGAACAGCCTGGGTAACATAGCGAAACCACAACTCTACCCACCAAAATTAAAAAAATAGCTGGGCATGGTGGTGTGCACCTGTAGTCTCAGCTACTCAGGAGGCTGAGAGGGAAGGATGGTCTGAGCCCAGGAGGTAGAGGCTGTAGTGAGCCGTGATTGTGCCACTAAACTACAGCCTGAGTGACAGGTTGAGACTTCAACTCAAAAATAAAAAATTAAAATGAAATAAAATAAAACACTACTTTTCAATACTGTTTTTCTCTCAACCATCTCTGACCCAGGAGCAGAAGAGGATAAGTAATCATCAATTACTTCCAATTACCATCAGGCTCTCCCCAGGGTCAGGCTCTCCAGGTAGCTGCTCAAAAGCCAAAGTCAAGGATTTAGCAGCTTCTCAGCTTCCCCACCCCCTCTAGGACGGAGTCTTACTCTAAAGAACAAAGTCCCAGTCCTGTTATGAAGCTACGAAGGGAATTTGAAAACATGCACTACAGAGGTAAGGAGCCCATCTAGAATCTCCAGCCTGGAAGTTGAGAGAAAACCCAGTTCAGTTTCCTGATCTGAGACCCATCGGGGTGACCTTGAACAAAGGCAGGACAAAGCAGGACAAAGATGAGGGCGGGGCTGCCTCAAATCCTGCCCTTTGTCAATCCAGGTTCCCCAGACAGCATACCTTGTCAATCAACTGCTGCCAAATGCTTGAACGTACAGGGTCCTTCTTCCAAAACTGCGCCCCACAGGGTCACCTCCATGTAGTGAAACGCCCAATGAGAGCCTAAAGTTTCTCCACCCCTTTGCAAATATGAAAGCCCTTCCTCAGTCACCCAGGGAGGCGGCTGACACCAAGGAAAAGGAGACCCACCCCCATGCTGTGCTCTGCAGCTCAACCTAGGGGTCCAGGAGCTAGGAGGCCAGCCTGTGCACACCCTGAGCCCCGTCACTGCCATGGCTGAGGGTTTGCTCTGGGACAGGCCCCTTGCTGAAGGCGTCACATACCCGCTGCACTGGACGCTCTTGCTCAGAGCCTCAGACAGCCACCCCATTTCATGGACCAGAACCTGGAGTCGCTGGGCTAACGTGCCTGTCATCACCCACCAAGAAGGCTGCAGAGGCAGCATTCCCACC
>NW_006965838.1:0-8034 GCF_000164805.1 Carlito syrichta
CATAAAGTCACGACACATCATCCTTTTGCTGTAGCTTCTCCCAGATTCTGTCTCTTGTCCTCAAAGCTCTCACCTCCATCTGACTGCTAGGTTAGCCCTTTCCTCTCAAGCAGACTGCCATGACCTTGGTGGCAGGGTGTGCACCTGCTTTTGGTCACCACTGTGTTTCTATCCCACCCCCGGCACTCTGCCCAGCACACAGTAGGTCCACAGTAACTGGTCATGATGATAGAAACACGGTGGAGTAATCTGTCTAAGACCACCCACTTAACAAATAGAAGAATTAGGACTCAAATCCAAGGAACAAAAGGAACAGGAAACAACAACAAAAGAAAACAGAACTCTCAGCATGGCCTCAAGGCCGGCTGCCTGCCTCTGCAGTGCTGTCCTGTGGGAGGTAGCTTGGGGGAGGCTAAACCCAGGCCCTGGAAGGGGTTTACTGCCTGGGGTGGAGCCCAGGCTTGGTGCGGATGAACTGAGTGGTCTTGGGTGGGGCTAGATGCCCAAAGCCTTTTGGGGCCTCAGCTTCTCTGTCTGTGAAACGATGACCAGAATGAAATAAAGACAAACCTCTCCTAGGACTGTCGGGAGGATCAACTGAGTCAAGGCCTGTGAAGCCATCCGCACTTAGTGAGTGTGAGTAACTGTTACGCCCTCTCCCTGCTCTCTGTGCTCCAACCATACCTGCAGAATTCTTTCCTAACTCAGGGCCTTTGCAATGCTGTTTCCTCTGTCACTGAAGAATTTCTTGTGCTGTCATTGCTGTTTTTGGCCTGGCCAGCGCCCTCTCATTCTCTAGGGCTCAACTCTTTGCTCAGAATGGGCTTCCTTCCTCTCACCCTTTAAAGTTTCATTCCTTCCTCCCTCCCCATTCCAGAGTCTGGACTCCAAGATGTAATGAAGTGAATATTTGGGGTACATTTGATTAGGGCCTTTCTTCTTCTACTGAGCTGTAGGTTCTGAGGGGACACAGACTTTTTACATTTGTTCCCACACTATTCACAGTGGCTGACACAGGGCCAGTCACACAGTAGGCACTCAGTGAGTATCTGGGGAAAGAACGTGTGACTACAAAGCCAGAAGGATGCGGTGGCTGGTGGCATAGACTAGGGATGTGGAGAACTGCTTTGCCTTTAGTGGACACAGGGGGCAGGGAGGGCCCTGGATGCCACTCAGTTCAGTGAATGTTTATTGTGTGTCTGTTGGTTGTTCCATCCTTTCCCATCAGTTAATCACACAAGCTAGCACAGAACATGAAAAACATCTCATGGACGATGTAGCACAGATGAAAGCTCTTGGGACCTTGGAAGTTACTCCTGTGGTGGCTGCCTTGAAACCTCCATGTGTATCAAGGGACTAATGGAGACAAGAGTAATTGTGGAGGTTGGGAATCACCAATTTTAAAGTGTAAGTTACGTAAGATGATTTTTGAAAATCCCACAAGACATATAAGTGTGTGTCTGTGTGTGTGTGTGTGTGTGCATTCCATTAGACAGAAGTGGTCACTGAGTCTTAGAGGGGACAAATGACTTGCCCAAAGTCACAGAAGGTAGTGGAATTGTTGGGATTTGAAGCCTTGTCTGTCTGACTCTAAAGCCTTTGCTCTTGTCCTGCCCAGCCAGCAGCTTCTGAAAAGCTGGACTTCGATGGGACCAGTCCAGCTGCTGGTCCCAGCTTGACATGATTATGTGAGAGTTGCAGTGTTAAGAGAGGTTGACCCTTGTGCAGCCAAGGTTCCCAGGACAGGAGGATTAGAAAAGCCCTTGAATCTCTAGGACACTGTCCAGAAATGGGAACTCTACAGAAGATGTCAACCCAGGTGGCTCCTGTCTGATCCCTGGGAGTGCCTGGGCACATCCTACCTCCAGTTCATCCTCATGTCCTTGCTGCCTTAATCAAAAGCAATTGCAATGTGTGTGTCTTTTAAAGGGGATGGCCAAGAGGGATTTAATTCAAAATAGGCATCTCTAGAACAGGCATCCCGATGGTGTGTGGATCAATTAATTATGTGAACAAAGAAAAAGAATCAAGCAAAAGGCTATCTGTTCATTCAAAGACACTCACTGAAGTCTCCTTAGTGACAGGGCCCAGGCTTCATGGGCTACCACTCCAGAGGGACAAAAGGACAATAAGCAATGGCATAAGGTGAGCCATGTGCTAGAAGGAGGGATGGACAAAGAGCCATGGGCCTGTCAGTCTGTGGTTGTAATCGTCCCTCTCATCTCTGTCCTCACTCAGGACCTGGAAGGCAGAGGACACCTCTCGATCACATCTGTCTCCCCAGGTCAGACCATTAGAGTACAAAATGAAAGGGGGGACCCCTTTTCCAAAAAAGTAGAAAAACATTGCTAAAGTTTCTTTAAAAAATTTTTGCAGTTTTTCTCTTGTTCTGCCATGGTGTTCTTTAAGCTTACTATTAAACAGCAATCTGAGTACCCTAAAACTAAAAAATTTAAATGATGAGCATGAACTTTATCATGTATCTTTGCACTGTGGGGTGCCAGTTTTCAATGCAAAAATAAAAGCATTGAACTCTCATGCAGAATCTCAGACATTATATATTTGTATCACATCTCACAGCTCATACCGGCACTTGTATTCTGTTCTTCCTGGGACAGGGGAAGGAGGCACAAAACAAACAGCGGCTTCTATTTCCCTCTGACACAAGCACATTCTGCCCATGTTCTCCACCTGTGCCTTCTGGTAAGGAAGGAAAGACTGAAAGAAAAAGGAAGCATGGTTTGCCCTGTCTTCCCTCCGGTGCTATTGTTTCCAGTGTCAGTGATTGACAAACTCAGGAAAGCCACATGGGTATGAAAAGATCTGATGTAGGCCCTCAGTCATCCTTGCTTCTTCCTCCCTCCCTCCCTTCCTTACTTCCTTCCCTTTCTTCTCTTTCTTTCTTTCTATTTCTTTCTCTCTTCTTTCCTTCTGGTTCTCTCTCCCTCCCTTCCTCCCTTCCGCTCTTCCTTCCCTCCCTCTCTTTCTCTGTTGGAGTCTTACTCTGTCACCCAGTCTGGAGTGCAGTGGCTTGATTATGGCACACTGCAGCCCTGACTACCTGGGCTCAGGCAATCCTTCTGCTTCACTCTCTCAAGTAGCTGGGATTACAGGTGCATGCCACCATGCCTGGCTAATTTAAAAAAAAATGTTTCATAGAGATGAAGTCTCTCTATGTTGCCTAGGCTGGTTTCAAACCCCTGGGCTCAAGAAATCCTCTCACCTTGGCCTCACAAACTGCTGGGATTACAGGCATGGTCTACCGCACCTGGTCCATTCATGTTCTTAGAACACCATTGCCTTTTTGTCTACATTTGACCAAAGTTCTGGCTGTAACAAAAAGTGTGGCTTCTGTGGGATGTTGGAGTCTTGACACCACACACTTCCCTCGCAGCTGCCTTGGGTCTGGCTGATGTCACATGTGCTATGGAGCCATTGGGGTTCCATGGGAATAAAGTGGTAAGGAACCGTGGACACACACATCATGTGTACCTTCTGCTTATATGCATGCTCCAGTGTCCCATCGAACTTCACTTGCAAAACTCAAGTTCAAAGGCAAAATTTCTAAGAACTCCAAGACAGTGATAGCAGAACATTAAACCACACATGAGGTCCAGGGCCTTGGTAAACTTTGACTGATGAATTAACATGCTCCTCGAGGTGAACATATTTGACTTGGGATCAGCAGGCCAAGTGGAAGTCTCCCAGGCAGGGAAGGAGGTGAGGGAAAGAGACCTAACCAGAGGCAGGAGAAGGCCCAGCATGGTGGGAAATTGTGGTCAGAGTGGCATCACACATGCATCCTGTGCCAGGAAGGGAAGGGCACTGAGGAGGCTGAGGAAGGAAGCTGGAACCAGACTTGAATGGTCTTTGTCATCTAAGCTGAAGACACTGGACCTCTACCCACTGGAAACAGGAGCCACCGAGGGTGCCCTTGGATCTGGGGTTCAGAATGATGACTCTGTTACAGTGGGGAGGCTGGATTGGAGGAATGAGCATTAAGGCTAATGCAGATAGTCAAGGCCAGGGCCATGGGGGCTGGGGCTACAGAGTTGGGATAGAGGCCCATCTGGGTGGGGGGAGCTAAGACGAACAACCAAGAGAGCTTGGGGAGAGGCTTGCTGGAGGTGGGGGAGGCAGGTGGAAATGGAGGGTGATGTTTGTCTCTCCGACATAGGTGCTGGGTTCTTTAACTTCTGACCTTGTGTGCTTAGAGACACTACAAGGTGAAGAGGCTTCTGGAAATCCATCTCCGTCTTGCTGCCTGCAAATTCTTCCATTTGCCATTCTCTCCTGCTCGGGAAGAGAGCATTTAAATAAGAAAAGGAAAACATTTTACAGGGTGTGCTATTTTTTAGAAAGTCCAAGGCACTAATAAAAAATATAATATTTCAGGGCTTCGCTTATTTGCAAGGAAGAGATCATGTCTGCCTGTAGGTTCTGAACAGTGCCCCAAACCCCACTGGCCTCTGTAAACACTCCTGGATGATGAATAATAGTAGTACCAGTGTTAAACCCTCTCGTTAGGGCCTTGGCATGACATACCATGATTTCAGAGGCCCCTCTTGAATTCTAAGAGACAGAACTGACTGCTTGGGGTTTCTAGGCAGAGTGATTGCTAGAGGGTGGTGGAAAGGCATGTTTGTGCCAACAGAAGTGAATTGTTCTTATTTATTTACTAGGCCATGAGCATTATGCATATCTTACCCTTTGAAACAGAAATTCCCTTGTGTTATATGATTTCCCTCACACCCCTGGATTGGAGCTTGGGTCTCTCTCATGGATGAAAAAACAGAGGCCTAGTGACTTGCCTAGGGTCACAAAGTTGGAAAACACTGGAACTTTCTCTTGGCTTTTTGGCCCACGTTTGCATAGACCAGGGCTTCATGTTTTCATGGATGTACTCCTGTCAAAGAATGAGGCAACTTTAGGAGTTCTGAGAGGAAAAATTACAGTGGTTTCCTCTAATGAGAAAAATGTAACAAGTCTAATATTTTATCTTCATTCAGGCATACCTTGAGTCTTGCTGAGTATTATAACCAATAATGTTTTAAACATAGAAATAATACTTTGAATGAATTATCCAGTAAGACAGATGCTCCAAGAACACATATCACATTCACCCTGTGTCCTAGTCACTGGGTGAACCCTTAAACTCCTGTTGGGGTGGATTGCTCCATTTGGTGGTTGTCTCTGTGACCTACAAACAGGATGAGATGGTATTTATTATCCACAATAAGGCTATGGCACCAACAAGCCTGGAATGCCGGCAGTATACAGCAATAGCATTTCTTCAACTAACAGGCCAACTGGAGGGTGATGGGTCATGGCCTGTTGTTCTCAGCCAGGCTCCCTGGGGCAGCTCAGCCTTCTGCACCTCTCATCTCTCCCAAGGACCAGGATCCTGACCCATGTGTGCTCTTCTTGTGGCATCGGTGCAAAAGCCCAACTGTCCAAGCACACCCACACCACTGGTTGTGTCACACCTGCTAGCATTCTTCTGACCACGCATGTCATTTGGCTGAACCCTAAGTAAAAGGGTGGGGAAACAGTCTTCTTTTTTTGAGGGGAAAAATTGAAAAATCATATGGCAAAGAGTGTAAATATGAGGAGGGGTGAAGAAAGGGGGCTTCAATAAAATCTTCCATAATTTTGAGATAATCCCCCAGGTTATTTTGTGTCACTCCTGATGACTTATGTCAGGGGACCTGGATCTTAGTGACAGCTCAGCTATTTTTAAACCATGTGGCTTCTGGCAAGAACTTTGCCCTCTCCAAACCTTGTCTTATTGTATAATAGGAAAAATAATTACCTTTTTGTAAGAGGATTACCTGAATAAAGTAAGTGATTTTATAGAAAAGCACTTTATGAGAAAGCATTGTAAAGGCATTCTTACTGTCATCCCACATCATCCATTTCTTGAGTTGCTATACTTAGCTCCAAATAACTTTTGATTGTAAAAATAGCCAAACCCAGATAAGAGGATTTTTTTTTTGAGTCAGAGTCTCACTGTTGCCCAGGTTGGAGTGCAGTGGCATGCTCATGGCCATTGCAGCCTCAACCTGCAGCACTCAGGTGATCCTTCTGCTTCTGCCTTCCAAGTAGCTGGAACTACAGGCATGTGCTACCATGCCCAACTAACCTTTTGATTTATTATAGAGACAAAGTCTCACTATGTTGCCCAGACTGGTCTCAAGCCTATGGGTTCAGGCAGTCCTCTCTCCTCCCCCTCCCAAAGTGCTGGGATAACAGGAAAGAGCCACTGTGCCTGGCTATCACAGTCATAATTGCATTTCCTAGAAGTATTTCAAACACTAAGTTATAGTATTTGCTCCAATAAGTATTTTTGATGAATGAATCACCAACAATAGTAAACTGTTTGAAAAAAATATTTTTCTGGTTCTAAAATTGGTTTCCAAAGAAGAATTCAATAAAAATATTTAGGTGAAGGGGCACCCTGAGAAGCCAGAGTTTTACCTGCTTTGAGAAGTAATTATTCATCTCTACAGATATACCATAAACGTTTCTTTGACAATCCCTGGAGCATGCTTAGGGCCGCACTTAGTATTTGTCTTTCCTCCAGTCAAGTGAAACAATTCCTCAAACCAAAAGCCCTTATCTGTATTCCCCATGACAGAGCCAAGACCCTAAGTCTTGAGACCATCTTAGGAAAGAGAAGTTGGCAAGTAACTGATGAACACAGAAGTGTCCAGTATTTCTAAATGACAATTCCTTTGGCTCTCACAAGACTTGAGGGAGGCATTAATGTCCACAATTTACAGAGGGACCCCCAAGACTGTGAGATTTGAACTTGGGCACCCACTTAGGCTGGTTCTGGCTTTTTTCCTGGCCCACAATGGCATTAAGTACTTGCTATTTGATTGCTCTGATTTGGTCAGTTCACTGAAACTACTTTTAAGGTAATAGCATTTTGGCATGGAGCAAAATGATGTAATGCCTCTCAGGCCCTCAGCTCTCAGGGCAGCATTCTGAACTCTGTTGGGCTCCATGAAAGCAAATACTGACCATGGCAATGCTTTCTGGAATAGAATTCTCTCTTTTTGTGAAATCAAGTCCAGGATTTGTAATAAGGCCAAGAACATCCAGAAATTTCTAGGATTTTTCTGAGTTTAAAAACACTGATGTTGTCCAAACCCCTCATTTTCCAGATGAGAAAACTAAGCTCTAAAAGTGTGAGTGACTTTTGAGGGTCACTCATCTAGTTAGTGACCAAACTTGTGTTTGTTGGAAATCACTCTTTCTGTCTCTCTCTTTCTCATATACACATGCCCACTCCTCCCTGCCAGTCAATCTGGGGCAGGGGATGTGGAGTGGGGGTGGGGTGCTGTCAGCTTCTTACAGTGAGTGACCAGGTCACAAAAAAACCCGCATCATCACCCTCTGCCTTTCAGAGTGGCAATGGAAAACTAGTGGAGGCTGAAGGTCTCCCTGGAGGCCAAATCTGTGAACACTTAGCAGAATTAAACAGCAAGTCCTCCAACCATCCATTTGTTTTTTTTTTCCCTGGAATTAATTTTCCCCTCTCTGCAGTAGCCTTACGAAAGGCATGACTGAGCTCCAGAAGCAGCCTGGCAGGCAGAGGAGACCCATGAAGGAACAATGGTGTGATAGACTGCTGGGCTGTCAAGCCAGGAGCAGACCTTTTAGGCTAGTTGGTTCCATGTGAGAGGGAACCAGCCCATGACATGCTGGTCTGTTTTGGCAGGTTGAAGGAAGCTGGGAACTGAGGCCACACTTCTGTCACATGGGTTGGAATCTTCGAATGGTCCAGACAGCTGCCCCTTCTTGTCCCAAAGAGTGAGTAACTGGGTTGAATTGATCCCACTGACAACCAGTTCAGCTTCCTAAGAGAGAGAGCTCTCCTGTGTGCATTGGCTTCATGGCTCATTCACTGAATTTGGGTAATTCACTTAGTCTCTAATCTTTACTCTCTTAGCAGAGATTAAATTTCATGCATAGTTAAATGAAGGCTCATCCATTCATATTATGGGGAATTAAGTAATTTAGAACTTG
>NW_006965839.1:0-792 GCF_000164805.1 Carlito syrichta
GAGAGAGAGGGAAGGCTTCAAAACAGAGTTAATGGTTAGGCCTGAAGGTTGTTATGAAGGTTAATGGAGAAAGGGCAACTCAAGCGGGGAAAAGTAGAACAAACAAAGCCAAGAGACATGGAGGTGACTGGTGTGCCCCAAGGTTGGGTAGCAGAGAAGTAGGTCTGTCTTCCAGAATTGGTGGGAAGTGAACTCAGAGCCTTGGAGATTGTCATGAAAGTTGGAAAAGTTCTTGCAGTTCATTAAACTTGAAATAGTTGAAGATGTTTAAGGCTTTGTTTTGTTTTTTAATTTCTTTTATTTTAAAGACAGGATTAGTTATACAAGTAGTCATCGAACTGGTAAATTTTGGGCCTCCTTTGGTCCCCACTTTACCTGGTTTGAGATAAGGTGCACTTATTATTGCTGTGTATCTTCTACTCCCCTGGCAGTTTCTGGCTACTGTCCATCCCTTTCTTATGAAATTGTGGTAGTAAATGTGCAGGGTCCACTTATAAGTAAGAACATGTGGCACTCAGTTCTTTGTTTATGTGATAGGTCACTGAGTATCATCGACTCTAAATCCATTCAAGTTGCTGTGAAGTCTATACTTTTGTCCTTCATTATGGCTGTGTAAAAGTTCATTGTGTATATGAACCACATTTTTTTTAATCCAGTCCAGTTTTGATGGGCAGCATGGTTGATTCCACGTTTTTGCTGTTGTAAATAGTGCTGAAATAAACATGCATGTGCAGGTATCTTTTTTGTAGAGCAATTTAAGTTTCTCTGGGTATATTCCCAGACAGGAGATTG
>NW_006965840.1:0-471 GCF_000164805.1 Carlito syrichta
ATTTTTGATTGTTAATTACTAGTATTTAGAGGTACAACTGAATTTTCTATATTCTATATTCTATATTTCTTCAGATTTCATAAACTCACTTATTTGTTCCAGTAAATTTAAAAAAATGTATTCCATCAGATTTTCTACATCCTCTGCTCATGTTATCTATGATTCAAGACAGTTTTAGTTCTTCTTTCCTAGATGCATGTCTCTTTTTCTTCCCTTATTGTTCTGATTGCAATCCCTAGCACAATGTTAAAAAGAAGAAGTGATAGCAGGAATTCATTTTTTGTTCTTAATTGTAGAAGGAAAAGGTAGAATCTTTCACCATTAGGTATAATATTGAGAAAGTTCTCATAGTCTGACTTTGCCGAGATTTTTTAAAAATCAGAAATGGATGTTGGATTTTGTGAAATGTGTTTTCTGCATTTATGATGATGACTTTTTCTTATTTATTCTGTTAATAATATGAATTACATA
>NW_006965841.1:0-617 GCF_000164805.1 Carlito syrichta
TCTAGCTGACAATCTAGCTGATTAGCTAGTTGACTTAACTGCCTAGCTGAGTAGCAACCTTACTAGCTAGTTGACTTAACTAGCTAGCTGAATCTTTAGCTGACTTGCTAGATGACTTAACTAGCTAACTGGCTAGCTAGCTGACGTTACTAGCTGACTAGCTAGTTGACTGGTTAGCTGGCTAGCCACTTGACATAACTAGCTAGCTACTGGGTTGCTAGATGGCTAGCCAACTGGCTTACCTAGTTAGCTACCTGGCTAGGCAGCCAGCTATCTAACTAATGAGCTGGTCAGCAGGCTAGCCAGCTGCCTTAAATAGCCAGTGGCTGGCTGGACAGTCGGATACCCGTCCGCCATAAATAGCTAGCCACCCTGCTCATCAGCTTGCTAACTAGTCGACTGAACCAGCTGGCCACCTACCTGACAAGGCTGCTAACCAGTCGACTTAATTTGCCAGCGACCAGCTAGCCAGGTGGCTTATCATCTAACTTAACTAGCTGACTTGTGTAGACAGCCCTCTAGCTAGACATATGGCTTATCTAGCTAGCAACCTAGCTAGCGAGCCGGTTATCCAGGTCACTTAACACGCTGACTTAACTAGCTAGCCAGCTGGCTAG
>NW_006965842.1:0-449 GCF_000164805.1 Carlito syrichta
AGTGTTTTGTGATTTTCATTGTAAAGTTATTTCACTTTTCTGGTTAGGAAGTTGTCAAGGTATTTGACTTTTTTTCTGGTTATTGTGAATGGGATTGTGCTTTTTATTTGGGTTTCTGTTTTTTGTTGTTGGTTTATATAAATGTGACTGTCTTTTTCACATTGACTTTATATCCTGAGACTTTACCTGATCCAAACCCCAAGCACCTATGCCATAAGAGACAAGGTAGACAAGTGGGACCTCATCAAACTGACAATCTTCTGTAAAATTAAAGAAACCATCAAGAGAGTGAGGAGACAGCACACAGACTGGGAAAAAAATGTTTGCCAACTGTATGTCTGACAAAGGCTTAAAATCTAAATCTACAAGGAACTCAGACATGCTGGGGGAAAAAAAAACAAAAACTCCATTACAAAGTTGGCAAAAGATAGACATACAAGCAGTCAATA
>NW_006965843.1:0-436 GCF_000164805.1 Carlito syrichta
GGATCACATTTCCCTGCCCTGTTGCCTTCCATGGTGGAAACAACATCCACCCTGACTCTCTTCTCCCCTCAGGAACCCCGACTCCCTTTTGTCTTCCTCTGGACAGGCATGTTCTCCATCCTCCTCCCTCTCATCCCTCCATGCACAGCTCTGTTTCAAAGTCTTGAGTTCCCTCTCCCTTGTCCCATGTTTTCAATGTCCCTTTTCTACTCCTCTCACAAGGCCAGCAACTGTCCTACCTGACCTAACAATCATCTTAAGCCTCCTTAAGTATTACCTGTCAATGTTCATGGTACTCTTTATTCAATTTGAAAACACCCCACTGCCCCCCACATGCTACCTGCTTCATAACAGGCTGCTGAAATGACAGCTTTTAAAACTCAGTCCTACCATGCATTTGTTTTGACTTGGAATGTACACTCACTTCTGCTCTGCC
>NW_006965843.1:1314-3411 GCF_000164805.1 Carlito syrichta
CTTCTCTGCCTTCATCTCTTCCTCGTCAGTGAAGCACTGCCTCTTTACCTGCACTCTGAAATTATTTAAAATCCTTTGCCACCATTCTGTTGCCTGCACTACAAACTTGTGAAGAACTCTGAGTCAAACATATGGATTTAGGGGTGACTAGAGCCTCAATTCTCTATGTTCCATTTCACTTTCTCTCTACCTCAAAATAAAGAGTATATCAAAGTCCGATGCAACTTTCTGGTAGATACCATAAAAAGAAAGTATTAGAATAAGAGCAGGCACATTCTGTAGAGTGGCATACAAGGTTTTTTAAGGCCTGGCCTCTGCTGAATTTTAATTTACAGCATGACTGAACTGCTTTTAGATCACTAAACCCACCAGACTTTGCACCTGCACCCCCAGCAGAAAGCACCTTCCCACCTTCACAGTTCCACACAACCCCTCCTCGTTATTCATGGAGGAATAACTATTTACACACTTGTGTAGATGTGACAGTCCTTGGGATATTTTTCTAACATCAATTGTCTCATCCTCATCCCTGTCTTAGTCAGCCTGAGCTACCATAACAAATACCCCAGACCAAGTGGCTTAAACAGCAGGTACTTATTTTCTTACAGTTCTGGAGGCTGCAAGCTTAAGATCAGGCAGAGTGCAATTCCCTGTGAACACTCTTTCTGGCTCATAAATGGTGAATTCTCACTGGCTCATAAATGGTGAATTCTCACTGTCCTCACATGGCCTTTCCTCAGTGCCTGCACAAAGAGAGATCTCTGGTATCTCATCCTCTCTTATAAGACCACCAATCTCATCAAATTAGGATCCCACCCTTGTGATCTCATTAAATCTTAATTAGCTCTTTAAAACCCTGTCTCTAAACGTAGACACATTGGGTATAAATCAGCTGTTTATATTATCTGCAAGTTTTCTGATCAACAGGCTTTTAGGAGATTGGTTTGTGGAGAGTTAAAAGTTGATAATAGATTTTTTAAAAAATACTGCATTGGGGTTAGCACCGATAGCCCCCATGTTGTTAAAGGGTCAACTGTAATTTCTTTGTTGTCCTAAAAATTTGAGAGGTACTTAAAATTACTAGTATAATTTTCACATATAAAAATAGGCAGCATTTGTAGGCCATTGTTTTGTTAAACTCTGGTGTGTTCATATGGCTCCTTGAGCTATGGTCATCATTTTTCCTAGCTTTGGCTTCCTCCCCTACCTTGGGGAGGTGAAAATCTCTCTCTCTCTCTCTCTCTCTCTCTCTCTCTCTCTCTCTTTTTCTTAATTTTCCAATAAAAAAAATAGGTGGCATTTATCTGAGAAAAATTGAACCTGGAAAACCACAGATTCTACTTGAATGTCAAAAAGATACATGTTCCTCCAGATGTACTGAAAGATTTCCCTGAAATTTCACTTATTGGTGCAGTAGATTTCTCCAATTAAACCTGAGGAAGGGAGAAGGCCCTTTTCCTTGAGAAGTTTATAGAAACAAAAGTACCAGAACATAATTATTAGGTAACTTAGAAAAATTAAACACTACTAAGTAGCACTCCAAAAAGTAAACCATTTTGAAGAGGTGAACATTTTATTTTTTTTTTTGAAGAGGTGAACATTTTATTTTTTTATCACAACATCAAATAGCTTAAGTAGATCAAGTTGGTTTGCTCTTGTTATTTGTTTTCCTTTTTTATACAAATTTCTTTTCTTTATTTTAAAGATATGGGGTAAAATTCAGGGTTAAGCATAAAAATGTTCATCATGCAGGTAGCCTTGTGAATGAGGTTTCCCTCAACTGACAATCCCTTTCTTATAGTATTATGAAAATTGTTCAAGGTTTGCTTATGAGTGAGGACATATGGTACTGTGTTCTTTGTTTCTGTGATAGATAATTGAGTATGATAGAGTCTAAATCCATCCAAGTTGCTGCAAAGTCCACATGTTTGTCCTTCTTGATGGCTGTATAATATTCCATTGTGCATATGCACCACATTTTTTAACCCAGCCCAGCTTCTCTGAGCAGCATGGTTGGCTTCATGTTTTTGCTATGTGAATACAGCTGCAATAAACATTCACATACGGATTTGTTTTTGGTAGAATGAGTTAAGTTTG
>NW_006965843.1:3431-7033 GCF_000164805.1 Carlito syrichta
TTCTCCAATTAAACCTGAGGAAGGGAGAGGGCCCTTTCCTTGAGAAGTTTATAGAAACAAAAATACCAGAACATAATTATTAGGTAACTTAGAAAAATTAAACACTACTAAGTAGTACTCCAAAAAGTAAACCATTTTGAAGAGGTGAACATTTTATTTTTTTATCACAACATCAAATAGCTTAAGTAGATCAAGTAGGTTTGCTCTTGTTATTTGTTTTCCTTTTTTATACAAATTTCTTTTCTTTATTTTAAAGATATGGGGTAAAATTCAGGGTTAGGCATAAAAATGTTCATCATGCAGGTAGCCTTGTGAATGAGGTGTGCTTCTCCTTCCCCTGGTAGTTTCCCTCAACTGACAATCCCTTTTTTATAGTATTATGAAAATTGTTCAAGGTTTGCTTATGAGTGAGAACATATGGTACTGTGTTCTTTGTTTCTGTGATAAATAATTGAGTATGATAGACTCTAAATCCATCCAAGTTGCTGCAAAGTCCACATGTTTGTCCTTCTTGATGGCTGTATAATATTCCATTGTGCATATGCACCACATTTTTTAACCCAACCCAGCTTCGATGAGCAGCATGGTTGGCTTCATGTTTTTGCTATGTGAATACAGCTGCAATAAACATTCACATACAGGTATTTTTTTTGGTAGAATGACTTAAGTTTCTCCCGGTATATTCCCAATAGAGGTGTTGCTGGGTCATATGGAAAGTTAATTTCTAGTTCTTTCAGAAACCACCACACTCTTTTCCAAAGAGGTTGCACTAGTTTACCTTCCCACCAGCAGTGTAGAAGTGTCCCTTTTTCTACACATCCTCACCAGCATCTGTTGTTTGTTTTCTTTCTTTATTTTTTTTTGAGTTGGAGTCTCACTCTGTCTCCAAGACTGGAGTGCAGTGGCCACTCCCGGCCACCGCAGCCTCGACCTGCAGGGCTCTGGCGGTCCTTCCGCCTCAGCCTTCAAAGTAGCTGGAACTACAGGTGCGTGCTACCACACCTGGCTAATTTTTTTTAAAATTTATTGTAGAGATGAGGTCTCGCCAAGTTGCCCAGGCAGGTCTCAAACCCACGGACTCAGGCAATCCACCCACCTCAGCCTCCCAAAGCGCTGGGATTACAGGCTGAGCCACTGAGCCCGGCTTTCTGTCCACTTTTTATTGGGACTATTTGAGTTTTTTCTTTTAGCACATTTGAGTTCCTTGTGGATCCTAGATGATAAGACTTTGTCAGTTTCCCACCCTGTGGGCTGTCTCCCTACTTTCTTGATGGCTTCTTTTGCTTTGCAGAAACTTGTCAGTTTGGTGGGGTCTCACTTGTCTATCTTATATCTTATGGTATGGGCATTTGAGGTTTTGATCAGGGATTGGTTGCCAGTTCCAATGTCTGTAAGGGTGTCTCCTGCATTTTCTAAGATTCTTATAGTTTGAGGTTTTACATTTAGGTCTTTGATCCATTTGGAGTTAATTTTTGTGTGCGGTAATAGGTAGGGGTTTTGTTTCAATCTTCTGCACGTGATCAGCCAGTTTTCCCAACAACATTTACTGAATAGGTTTTCCTCTCCTCAGTGGTTGTTGTTAGAGGCTTTGTCAAAGATAAACTGGTTGAGAAATTGAGGCTCTGCTTCTGGAATCTCTGTCCCATCCCATTGATCTGTATGCCTGTTCCTGTATTAATACCAGGTTGTTTTGATTATTATAATAGGTACAAGGAGGAGCTATTGAAAGTATTCCAGGAAATTGAGAAAGATGAAATTCTCCCCAAATCATTTTATGAAGCTAACATCACACTGATACCCAAACCGGGTAAAGATACCACAAAAAGGAGATGTACAGGCCAATATCTATTTTGAGCATAGATGCAAAAATCCTCAACAAGAGTCTAGAAAATCGAATGAAAAAATACATCTCAAAAATCATCCACCATGACCAAGTTGGCTTCATCTCCAGGTTGCAGGACTGGTTAAAAATCCACAAGACCATAAATAAAATTAAATACATAAACAAATATAAAAACAAGTACCACATGATTATATCATGAGATACAGAAAAACTTTTGATAAAATCCAGCATCCTTTCTTGATAAAAATCCTCAAACATAGGTATTAATAGGACATACATCAAGATAGTAATTGCCATCTACAATAAACCCACAGCTAGCATATTGCTAAATGGACAGAAACTGGAAAAATTTCTCCTGAAAACTGAAACAAACTAGGCTCTCCACTCTCACTCCTCTTGTTCAACATTGGGTTGGAAATCCTAGCCAGAGCAACTAGACAAGGGAAGGAAATCAGGGATATCCAAATAGGAAATAAGAAATCAAGTTATCCCTCTTTGCTGATGATATGATCTTATACCTCAAAAATCCAAGAGAATCTGTCAAAAACCTGCTTGCACTGATAAAGAACTTTGTCAAAGTCTCAGGGTACAAAATAAATGTGCAAAAGACAGTTGCATTCTTATACACCAACAACAAGCAGGTGGAGAACCAAATAAAAAGCACAATCCCATTCATAATAACCACAAAAAAAAATCGAAGTACTTTGGCATCTTCATAACCAAGGAAGTGAAAACCTTTACAATGTTTATAAGACACTGCTCAAAGAAATCCAAGAAGACCCAAACAAATGGAAAAATAATCCATGATCATGGATAGGAAGAATAATATTGTTAAGAAGTCCATTCTACCAAAGCAAACTACAGAATTCGTATGTAAGCACAAATGACCACGAATAGCCAAAACCATCCTTAGCAAAAGAACAATGCTCCTGTTATTAAGAGCAACAGAGAAAGGTTAATCTTTCAGTGCTTAAAAGTGTTCTTCCTTTTAAAACATATGTCTTAAAAAAACTAAGGAGACATAAAACTAGAATGCTATACAGACATTGTTGGGTGTATTAACAAAATTGGAATATGGACAGTAGATTAGAACATTATATTGATGCTAAATTTACCAAAGTTGGTAAGTGAAGTATGGCTCTGTAAGAGAATAAATAAGTAACTTTATTCTTAGAAAGTGCACAAGGAAGTTGTTAGAGGTAAAGAGCCACTTTTTATGCAACTTACTTGCAAGCGTTCAGGAAAAAATAAGTGTATATATTACATATATATGTACATGCACATATATGTAATATATACACTTATTTTATATATGTAATATATACACATATATATGCATATATAGGTTATGAGAAAATTGTTGAAGATTTTATGGAGAAGCAATTGCTTAGTATTCCCAGCTTCTTTGTACTGAGTGATCACCGTTACTGAAAAGAACAAATGCTGACCATGGTCCAAGAAATTTGATAGTGGCCATAGAGTAAACTTGACTTCTCAATAGGGGTTTACTTTATGAAACTTATATAATAAGATTTTTAAATGAAAACAATATTGCAAATATAGTGATATCTCAGTCAGTCAACTAGATTTCCTGGAATGAGCAACCACTTACCTCATGGGCTTCCTTCTCTCAGAGAAAGTCCAACAGCAACAACAGGAATGGTGTTGCAGTAGAGGTTATAAAGGCTGTAGTGATAATGGTACTTATGGTACCACTAATAGTAATAATGGTTAACATTTTATTGAGTATCAGGCACTA
>NW_006965844.1:0-574 GCF_000164805.1 Carlito syrichta
CTAGCTAGCCAGCTGGTTAGCCAAGTGACTTAACTAGATCACTACCTAGTCAGCCAGTTTACTAGCCAGCTGAATTAGTAGCTGTTTTAACTAGCTCTCTTAATTAGCTGGCCTGCTTTCTAGCCAGTCAAATTAACTAGCTTGCTACATAGCTAGCCACCTGACTATCCAGTTGAATTAACCAGGTGACTTACTCACTAGTCAGCTGCCTAGCCAACTGAATTAACTAGTAAGCTATGTAGCTACGCAGCTGCCTTCTCAGCTGACTTAACTAGTGACTTAACTAGCTAACCAGCTGGCTAGACAACTGATAAAACTAGCTAGCTACCTAGATTGCAAGATGGCAAGCCAGCTGTCTTAACTAACTGAGTTAACTAGCTAGCAAGCTGGCTAGCCATCTGAATTAATTGCCTAACTACTTTGCTAGACAACTGACATAGCTAGCCAAAATAACTAGTGAGCCAGCTGGCTAACCATCTGATGTAACCAGCTTTATAACTAGCAAGCCAGCTGGTTAGACAACTGATTTCATCAGCTGAGTTATCTAGCTAGACAGCTGGTTAGGCAGCTGATT
>NW_006965844.1:1157-2460 GCF_000164805.1 Carlito syrichta
CAAGATAGCTTGGTGGCTAGTCAGCATACTTAACTAGCTACCTACTTACATAGCCATCTGTCTTGCAAACTGATTTATCTAACTAACTACATAGCTAACACGCTGGCCAGCGAGCTGACTTAACTATGTGATTTAACAACTAGCCAGCTGACTGGCCAGTTGATTTAGCTAGCTAGGTACCCTACTAGGTAGCTGGCTAGCCAGCTGACTTAGCTCACTGACTTAACTAGCTAGATATCTATAACTAGCTGGCTTAACTAGGTGCATAACTATTTACCTAGCTAGCCAGCTGGCTGGCCAGAGGACATAACTAGCTGACTTAATCAACTAACCAGCTGGCTGGCCCGCTGACTTAACTATCTGACTTAACTTGCAAGCTAGCTGGCTGGTCAACTGAATTAACTAGCTGACTTAACCAGCTAGCCAGAGGGTTAGCCACCTGACTTAATTAGTTAGCTACCTAGCTAGCCAGCTGGGAAGCCAGCAGAATTAACTTGCTGGCATAAATAGCTAGCCAGCTGGCTAGCCAACTGACTTAACTAGCTCTCTACCAGCTAGCTAGCTGGCTAGCCAGCTGACTTACCTAGTTGACTTATAGTTTGCCAGCTGTCTAGCCAAATGACTTAAGTAGATCCCAACATAGCTAGCCAGCTGGCTAGCCAGCTGACTTAACAAGCTGACTTAAATAGCTGGCCTGCTTGCTAGTCAGCTGAATTAAGTAACTTGCTGTATAGCTAGCCAGTTGGCTAGCCAGCTGACTAAACTAGGTAAGTTAAATAACTAGCTTTCTGTCTAGCCAGCTGACTAAATTAGCAAGCTACCTAGCTAGCCCACTGGCTAGCCAGATGACTTAACTAGGTGATTTAACTAGCTAGCCAGCGAGTTAGACAGCTGACTTAGCTATCCAGCTACCTAGCTAGCCAGCTGTCTGGCCAGCTGACTTAAATAGGATACTTAACTAGTTAGCCTGCTGGCTAGCAGGTTGACTCAACTGCCTAGATACCTAGCTAGCCAGCTGGATAGACAGTTGACTTCACTAGTTCGCTAGCTACATATCCCACTGGCTTGCCAACTGACTTATCTATCTAGGTACCTAGGTAACCAACTGGCTAGTTAGCTGACTTATCTAGGTTGCTTAACTAGCTATCTAACTGGATAGCCAGCTTACTTAATTAGGTAGAAACCCAGCTAGGCAGCTGGGTATCTAGCTGACTTAACTCATTGACTTAACTAGCTAGCAAGCTGAGTTAACTTGCTGACTTAAGCAGCTAGCTACCTAGCTAGTCAGCTGGCTTATCTAGCT
>NW_006965845.1:0-562 GCF_000164805.1 Carlito syrichta
CACACACATTTGTACACACATCTGTGTTGTGTGTGCATTTTGCAGTCTTGGCCACTGAGTCACCTGCCTAGAGTCTCTCAGCTCCCTGCATAGGGTACGGGGTGTGCTGTGTCGGTTTCCTGACACTCAGCAGACTCCAACTTATGGACACAGGTGCTTGGAGCGAGATAGTCCTCTGCTCCTTTTGCTTCTTGAGATCAGGCAAAATGGTAAGCCGGGATTTGAGGCTCCCTTGGACAGAGCTCCCTCCCCTCTCTCAGGCTCATGGTACACATCTGAGGGAAGTACAGTGAGAGAAAGGCATCCTTGAGGGTCGCTGTGAGGACCGTAGGTGCCTGGCTCCCCAGAGACTCTCAGTAACTGACTGATCTCCTTTGCTCTGGTCAGGGCTTGGGCTCCAGTGCAGCTCCTGATGTGTTTGGCAAAAAGAAAATTAGTCATGTCTTAGTTCCTGGCAAGGAAGATAGTACAGTCATGACCCTGTGGATGCCAGTGGCTTTCTACTCCCTGCAGCCCCATCCAGGTCTGGATGGCCACTGTGCCTGCTACTACATCTTCATGA
>NW_006965846.1:0-508 GCF_000164805.1 Carlito syrichta
TCTAGCTAGCCAGCTGTCTAGCCAGCTGAATAAATATCAAGCTACCTAGCTATCCAGCAGGCTAGTCAGCTGACATAACTAGGTAACCTAACTAGCTAAACAGCTCACTAGCCAGCTTACTTAACTAGCTGATTTAACTAGTTAGTCAGCTGACTTAACTAGCTGACAAGTAGACAGCTACCTAGCTAGTCAGCTGATTTCACTAGCTGAAATAACTAGCTAGATAGCTAGCTAGCCAGCTATCTAGCTAGCTGGCTTACCTAGCTGGCTTAACTGGTCAGCTAGCTGACATAACTAGCTGAATTAACTAGCTAGCTACTTGGCTAGCCAGCTGAATTAACTAGCTGAAATAACTATCTAGCCAGCTGTCTAGCCATCTTACTTAACTAACTTTTTAACTAACTAGCGTGCTGGCTAACCAACTGACTTAATGAGGTGACTTAACAACCTAGCAAACTGGTTAGCCAGCTGACTTAACTAGTTGATTAACGAGCTAGGTAGCTGGCCA
>NW_006965847.1:0-376 GCF_000164805.1 Carlito syrichta
CCTGGGTCTCCCCTGTCCAGGTCACAGGAGATTAGACTCTCCCTATGCCTCCAACCCAATATCCACCTTCACTACCATGTTCTGACATCCCTCTCCCACATGACTTGCCTGCGGCCCAGTGTATAACGCGAAATGGCACCCTGGGGGTCGGATGGGTGCCCCTCTGCCTCTGCTCACAATCACTTGTGGTTCAATCAAATAACACCCACTGCCCCCCACTTAACGGGACTGCCTTTCTATGCGGCACTGCCATCTACCCGGTCTTGCTCCCCAACTGGTCAGGGTCCTGCATTCTTGTCATCCTCCTCCCCACCACTGTAATAGCACCCGGTAACCAAAGCCTGCCTGTCCACTTAGTTGGCTCCTCAACGTCAAG
>NW_006965848.1:0-4566 GCF_000164805.1 Carlito syrichta
GGAACACAGGCGTTGCCCGTGTTGGCTCCCCGGCCTGTGCCAGGACCTATGACAGAGCCAGAGCCTGCTCTGGGGCCAGAGACACCTGCAGGCCTGGGTCCAACAGCAGGGCCAGCCCTAACACCAGAGGAAAGGCCATCTCTTGTGGACGAGCGTGAGGAAGAGCCAGCTCCAGAGGCCCCCCACCCCTGTTCCGGGACTGCAGAGGACAAGCCCTGTGAGGAGCCGCCTGGCATCGTGCCGTTTCACCCCAAGCTGCTGGCGGAGCAGTTGACACTCATGGATGCGGTGAGCAGCTGGGCTTGCAGGGTGAGGTGGGACAGGCCGTGCTTTTGCTGTAGGCGGTGTCAGAGAAGCCACGCCCCGGCCCCAGTCCAATGTCCTTGGCCCCATCCCAGCTCACCATCTCGCCACCCGTGGGACCTGGGTGGGTTTCTTCTCCCAGAAGCCCTCCCTGCCCACGGGTGGATAGCAGACATGGGGCCCAAACGCTGCCAGCTGCAGAGGGACTGTGCAGATCCAAAGAGAAGAGAGAGCTGGAAAGTGGGTGGGGCCGAGCTTATGTGGTGGTGACCAGGATTCACTGAGGGGAGGCCGGGTCCGTGTGTCACCCCCCCATGTGCCCCGAACTCAACCGGCTTCGGCGCTTGTTAGGTACCTGCTGCACACCAGATCCTGTGGCAGGCCCCCAAAGTGAGCCCCTAGTTGGAGCCGCCACAAGGAACGTGCCTGTGACTGCAAAGAGGGCCTGAGGGCTGGTTGGGATGGATGGCAGACTTGGCCTCGGGATGAGCATTCGTGAGCCCCCGCTGGTGCTTGGAGTGTTTGAAAATGCCGCTCTCCCTCCCTGTCCCACTGAGTTCTCTCTCACCGAGGATTCGATGCCCTCTGTGGGCAGAGAACCCAGCGCAGGGACTCCCACAAGTCTAGATGCGATTCCCAAGCTTTGTGACTTCCACCTCAGAGCAAGGTCTCACTTGCAACCGTGGACGCTGAGCTTGGGTGTGTTGTGTCCTCGTGACACTCTCCTCCTCCTCAGGAGCTGTTCAAGAAGATGGAGCCCTGTGAGTGTCTGGGCTCCAGTGGGGGCTGTTGGAACAAGACAGAACAGGAGTGGCTGGCACCCACCGTCGGTGCCATCATCGCACAGTCCTGCAGAGTGGCCGACTGCGTCATCACCACCTGCCTTGGGGACTTCAGCATGACGGCCTGCGACCGGGCCAGGGTGGTGGAACACTGGGTCGAGGTGGCCAAGGTGAGCTGTGGAAGTCTCCGGGGACTCCCCGTCCGAAGATGCGGGAACTGCCACTTCTCACTTAGCTCTCAGGATTATCATCTGCGGTCTGAGCCTTGCAGCCCCCTTAGGCCCTTCCTGCTAGTGGCACACTGACTTTGACATTCAGGGCCCAATGGTGGCTGCTCATATCCTACCTGGGGCTTTCCCTTGGGCTGAACTACAGTTCTCCCCCCTGAGTGTTGCTCATCGGGTCCCAGGTGTGCCCTCCGGCCCTCCTCCTTACGGAGAGTTGAGCCAGACCAGGGGGTGCTCGAACTCTCGCCCTCACGGCTCGTTCTCTCTCCTCCTCCCCAGGAGTGCCTCGGGCTCAGAAGTTACTCTGCGGGTCATGCCATCCTGTCTGCCCTACAGAGCTCGCCAATCCATCGGCTCCACGAGACTTGGGGAGAAGTTTCCAGGTGAGGCATGCTCTCTCCACAGGAGGCCGCGGGTAGACCAGAGACTTCGTATAACTCTGGCCATACCCGCTGACCGCCCCTGGGAGGTGCAAGAAGGACGAGGACCCTGGGTCCGGGGATGGACTGGTCGTCCCTAAACTGAGACTGAGGTCTCTCAACTTGGACAAGAGGCCAAAAGGTCCAGCTCAGGACTGAGTTTTCTGAATTATCAGGTTGGCCTGGGGCAAACTGGAGACTTCCATATATGTATACGGAGCAGTGGATATGTGCCCAACTGACATCTAACCTGTACAGAGATGGCAGGTGCAATGGGGTGGGACTCGGGTGACCATCGTGACAGCTCCCTCCCCATTCCTGTGGTGCCTTCAGGGCTCGGGGTGCCAAGTGGGAGCTCTCTTCCTGGCAGTTCAGCATTCTCAATGTTCTCAAATCAAAAGAGTTTGAATGTGCAAAGCTCTCCGTTATTCTCACATCGAATCTTCCTCTTTCTCCCTCTCCACAGGAAAAGCTCTGAACAATTTCAAGTTCTTTCTAACAAATGCAAGGACCTGAGCAGGAGCCCACTCATCGAGGTAAAGCGGAGGCTGAGATGAGGACTGTGTGTTTAGAGTGAGGTTGGAAAGGGTTCTGGGCCAGCTGTGTGTGTGTGTGTGTGTGTGTGTGTGTGTGTGTGTGTGTGTGTGTGTGACTTTCTCTGAAAACCGGGTTGATAAGGAGCAGCCGCCAGCCATATGTAGTCTGGAGTGACAGAAAGAGAGAAGCGTATGCCCCCGGGAGGGTGGTTTCTTGCAGCAGGAGGCCCTGGTGAGGGAATGTGGGGATGGCAGCTGGACCATCGAGCAGGGGTGAGGAGCCGTGGAATCAGGACATCTCTGTCTCCCACTCTGGTCCGTCCTGCTGACAGGATGCTTCCTCCAGGCTGTAGGGCAGATGTGGCAGGTACAGCCACCTTCCTCCTCCAGACCAGCCCAGCAGTTTCTCAGGAAGCCAGGCTCCTGCTACTGCCCCTTTCTGGACTGAACCTCCGTGGGGAGGGGGCCCCTGCCTGCAGCTCAGATGGGGACTGCAGAGGAATCCCACAGGCCAGAGGGTCCAGTGGGCTGTACAGCTTTGAGTCATAATGGCCATATGAGGGACAGATCGGTGTTCTGGGGCTCTCTACTCTGCCTCTTTGCAGACTTTGCTAAACCCGTCCTGTCATGGGATTCTGTCGCTGGTGCTCAGTTGGCAGTGGCATGTGGTCCAGATGGCTCGAAAGAAATATCTGGGGACTCCTGCATTCCTCGTGGCTCCCTTCTGACCAAATCTCAGGCTTTTCCATGTACCTTAGGAAGCAAAGTGTTACCACCCAGCACCCTGGGAGGGCCCTGCCTTGTCAGTCGGAGGTGACACATCAGCAGACTGCTTCCTGAGTGGCGGAAGCGGAAGTTGTGTCAGCGAACTCTCTTGATTGAGGGTGATTGAGGGAAGTGAAGTTTCTGGCCTGACCTCAGATCCACCTTGGGAGCAGAGATTCCAGTGGAGTTAGGACCGTAGATGCCACTCTACCAGGCTACCCAAACACTCATTCCCCATTTCAGACAGCTGGGCTGTTTGGGGTCGTAGACCCCCATAAAGTCAAAAAAGATGGGGCCCCTTGTTGGGATGTAGGGTTAAGGCAGCTGAAACACAGCCTCCAGGTAAGGGGGAGAGCCAGCCTCTACAGAGGCCCCCGGGCAAGTCGCTGTGGTGCTTGGGGCTCTGTTTCCTCTACTGGCAAGTGGAGGAACGATGAGCCTGCTGTGCAAGCCTCACAAGGAGGTTCAGGAGAGGGAAGGAACTTGAGGGTGCTCACGCCTGGCTCTCCCTCGGAGGAACGAAGGTGAGAAAGACCGTGATAGTTTCACGAAAATGAGTCCTCTGGAGACCTTGTGAGGCTGGGGTGGTTCCCATCCCGCATTCCAGATGAGGAAACAGTCACTGGGGGCTGGGGATGTAAGCCCAAGGTGACACCTCAACAAGTGTTGAATCTGGAGCGAATATAGAGTCAGAGTCTGCTGGAGGGCTGGGAGCATGGTGCCGACGGACTCGGGCCAGATATCCAGTCTTCCAAGTCAGGAGGTCTGGGTCTATCTGGGTAAGGGGAGGATGATGTCACTGTCCTTGTTTCTGATCCTGCAGCTGGAGAGCTCCAGGTTGGAGAAGAACCCCCAGGGAGGCCAGGTGAGGCAGCGGATGCAGAAAAAGGCGAGTGTGCCTGTGGCGGGGAAACCCTGGGGGAGGACCCTGCCTTGTCAGCCGGCAGTGATGCTGCTTCAGCAGACTACTTTGTGGGTGGAGGAAGAGGAAGTTCTGTGTGCTCAGCAAACTCCCTGTGTGGCTGGTCCAAGGGCCAGCGGACAGGGCTCCTCTGTCCCAGATAGAGTCCTGACCATGGAGTGACCACTGTTTGGAATGCCTCGATGCGAAGAGACGAGAGCCAGGGCACGGATGAGATGGGCTTGGGAGGAATTAGGGGAAGGGTGTGGTCAGAAACCCCCTGACCTAGTGACCTGTTGATACTCCACCACAGAGGCAACTCGGGGGATGCTTGGTGGCCCTGAAAGCCAGCTGGGGGGGAGGAGGAAGGTGATGAGAGGCCACTGAGGGTCTTCAGCTGCTCTGGGTGGGAGGCCTGGGGAGGAGACCAGAAGGTGGAGGTTGATGAGGTTTCAGGGAACAGGCCTTGGGGGGCACCTGAGAGCAGATGCTCATCGCTCCTATGACCCCGATGGCACAGGGCATCGTTCCCTTCCTGGACATGTTCCTCGCCGAACTGGTGACTCTGGACTCTGAGATGGAGGAGCATGTGGATGTGAGTGAGCCTGGGGAGGGGGATGAGGGGAGAGAGGA
>NW_006965849.1:0-9885 GCF_000164805.1 Carlito syrichta
TTCCCTCTCACTCCTGCTAAAGTACAGCTAAAACCCCTGGGCATTGTATATAAAACAAACAAAAGACTCTGAAAGGTGGAAAGAGAAAGGCAGACCAACTAAGAATTTTGAGAACAAGAAATGACACAGTGGTGAGCTCTTTGAGTTTTCTTTTCACCTCATATGCCACAGACTTGGAGTTAAAGAAGCCAGCAACCCAAAACACTAAGGGCAGAGATGTAACAAAAGAAGAACCAATAGTGTACTTTGCTATTTTTAATCACTGGAAACATTACATTCCCAGAACGTTTTCTCAAAAGTTCCCTTCTATTTAAAAAATTTCTTGCTAAATTCAATTCATATAGTGTATTAGTTTCCTAAAGCTGTTGCAAATTACCACAAATTTAGGACTGAAAGCAAAACATATTTATTATCTTTCATTCTTGGGGGTCAGAAGTCTGAAATGGATTGGCAGAACTATGTTTCTTCTCTCTAGGGGAGAATCTAATTCCTGTTGTTTTCTAGATTCTAGGAGTCATGTGCATTTTTGGGGGGCGTCTCTCCCTGTCTGTCTCTATCTCTCTCTCATGCATGCACACACACTCTTCTTTTTCCATTATCACATCTCCTTCTTCGATTCTGGCCTTCCTACTTCTCTCCTGTAAGGACCCTTGTGAGTTGATTGGGCTTACTCAAATCTCCTATCTCAGGATCTTTACCTTGATCATATCTGCAAAATTCCTCTTGTCATATAATGTGTCATATTCATATTTTCTGGGAATTAATATGTGGACCTCATTTGAGAACCATTATTTTGCCTAGCAAATATGGCATCTGCTATCCTTGGATTCTACACTGTTATATTATCCTGCTTTATATTCCTTACATATCTGGTCATTTCTTCTCAAAATTCTTTTTAGGTTATATTATCTAATCTTTTCATAAGTAGTGAAAGTTCTCAGATTCTCATTTTAGCAATCCACCTCATTCCCAAAGATGATCTTAGAAATCCCTACGATATTTCTCCTCTTGTGCAATCGAGATGATTCCCAAAGTGAATTCTAAATTCTCTTATATTTCTGATTCTGCTATTGAATTTTCACACAAATAACCAAAGATATCTCAAGTATGTCATGTCACAAACTGAAAATATGTTTGCATTTTGGAAGGTGCAACATTTTGTCCATTCATTTAATGTCACCTCTGTGTACCCTTTGCCTAAGCTATCTCCCTCACTTCCTCAAATCAATGAATTCACGCATCATATTGAAAGCAATTCCTCTATAAGTATCTCTCCACATACACCATCACTTCTCAATCTAGGCCACTTTTGTCTTTTCTCTAGATTTTAGCAGGACTTCCAAGTGATCTTATATCCAGGATAGGTCCATAGGTCCCTTCAAATTATATTCCATATTGCAGCCAGATTAGCAGTCACACAAGCAGCTACAGTACTCTTTGTAACCACAAGTCTAATCATGACACAAGCCTATCTAAAATTATCCAATTACTTTTTATTGATATTAGGATAAACACAAAACTACTTGTACAACATGCTAGGAGAGCTCCTGGGTTTAGCCCATTTTCTACTGATATAATGAAATACTGCAGTCTCCATAATTTATAAAGACAAGATACTTATTTGGCTCATGATTCTAGTAGTTGACAAGTCTAAAATAGAGTGGCTGCATCTGGTGATGGTCTTCTTGCTGTTTCACAGCATGGTAAACATCAAGAAACATGCATGCCAAACAGTGAGAAAATGCAGGCTGAGCTTTTACTTTTATGGGGAGACTACTCTCCAGATAACCACGTAAATTCATGCGTGAAGGCAGAGCCCTCATAACCTAAGCACCCTTTAAAAGTCCCGCTTCTTAATACTGTCACAATGGCAATTAAATTGCAACATGAATTTTTGGGGGCATATTCAAACCATAGCACTCTTGTACATTGAGACTTCTCTAGTCTCATGTCTCATTGTATTTTTTCACTTTCTCTGATACTGTACTCTCTCTCTCTCGGTTTCTCTCTCCCTTCCCTCTCTCTCCTTCTCTCCCCCTTTTATCCCTTCTCTTCACCCCTCCCCTGTCTCTCCTGCTCTTTGCCCCCTCCACATTTCTCTCCCTCTTTGTCTCCTTTCTTCCTGTATGTTGCTTATGCTGTTCCTTCTGTCTAGAAGCTATTTTACTCATATACTCACCTGGCTAACTGGTACTCCCATTCCATATTTTTTAACCTCTCCAGGAAGCCTTTTATGGCTGTGAGATAAAATATACCTTCTTAAAGGTTCCTGGGCTAGGAGCTGTGGTTCATACCTGTAATCCCAGCAGGCTGAGATGCCAAGGCAGAAGGGCAGCTTGAACCCAGGAGTTTGAGACCACCCTGGGCAACACAGTGAGACCTCTTCTCTACAAAGAATAAAAAAATTAGCTGGCCATGGTGGCATGTTCCTGTAATCCCAGTTACTCACGAAATTGAGGTAATTACCTAAGCCCAGGAGGTCGAGGCTGCAGTGAGCTGGGATTGTGCACTCCAGTATGGATGACAGAGTGAGACACAAAAAACAAACAAATAGATAAAGGATTCTATAACACTCTAGTTTGTCTCAAGTTAACTTATGCCCTTTTATAATTGCCCATCATCAGCACTAGACTGTAAGTACGGTGAATGCTGGCATACTGTTTATGTAATAGGTGTTCATTAATTATCTAATGAAACAAAGAAGTTATAATACCTTATGAAATATAAATTGTGAAGGATTGTAAATTTTATTTTCTTTGCAAAATAGAAATGTTTTTCAGGTTGACTATCTCATGTTTACCTTTTTATTTCTTTTTTTTGAGTTGGAGTCTCACTCTGTTGCCCAGGCTGGAATGCAGTGGCACACTCACGGCCACCCCAGTGTCAACCTGCTGGCCTCTGATGATCCTTTTGCCTCGGACTTCCAAGTAGCTAGAACTACAGGTGCATGCTACCATGCCCAGCTAATTTTTGATTTATTATAGAGACAAGGTCTTATCAAGTGCCCAGACTGGTCTCATGTTTTCTTAATAAGAAAGAGAGGAAGAGAATTAAGATAGTCTTTAATATTCATTGAGGATATGCTTGAATTAATACTTTATCTTTTAAGAGAAGATAAATTATATGACTTAAAAGATAAAGTTTCAGTTGAAACATATGACTGATGGATTGATATTTTTGATATGTTAGCATTGATGTTTTTAACTGTTTAATGTCTTCAAGAACCTTTACAACAATAAAACATAATAAGTAAACAAATTAAGTCTTACACTGTTTTTAGAATTGACAAATATTTTGAATTGCTATGTCATGTTGACTATGACAAAACTAGGGATGAAACACTTGCTGAACTTAATCTTGATCAAGTCCCATAGGAATTAGGATCGTTAAAACAAAACTACTGATTAATGATAATAATTAGAGAAAGTTTAGGCTCAGATTTTTCATCCTCATTTCAATAATAATCTGTCTTCTGTAAGTCTTAAGTTGGACATTTACATTTTATAAGCTAAATACAAGAGTTCTAAATTGTCTGGAAATAGTCTGTCTGTTAAAACGGCCAGGCTCTGAACATCTGTCTTCTTCGGTGCCCCATTTCCTTTGATTTGGAGTTCAGAATGAGAGATGTTAAGTTCCTAACTCAAAGCAAGAAGCGATAAGAAATACATTTCAATGCAAAAACTGTTCAAAACCAGTAATTATTCCTGAAACTCTGTAACGAAAAAAAACTGTTTTATAGATGATTTATTCACTTGCTTTCTCTCATCATACTTTTTTTTCCCCTCAATACTATCACAGAGTAAAATTGTTTCCTTGAGGTAACATAGAAGTGCAGCTGGCTTGACAAACAAGAGATGTTGCCTTAGGGAAAAGAACCACAGCAGACAACTCAGAACTTCTTCTCCTACTAAGACAATCTTTAAAAGTAAACATGAGAAGGCAAAAAGTGATGAGATTCAGTGACTTCTAACTACATCATGGAAATTTAAATCTGATATTAGCAGGTCATTTGAAAAATGTGCTGACTGGGTGTTCTTAGAAATGCTACTCCACTGTTGATGAAGATGATCTACCCCTATTTTTTTTATAAACACACAAGCCAGAGTTGTTCAGGTCTGAGGAAGTTAAGAATAGCACATGGTAACTATAAAAGTGAGAAGGAGCTGTACAAAGGAATCCAGAAGACCAAGGTATCTTTATTTTATTTTTATTTATTTATTTATTTTGAGTTGGAGTCACCAAGGGATGTTTAAAATGAAAGAAATAACAGAGGCAACCTTTATCGTTGTGTAGATGAAAGGTATTTTATTTTTAATCAAAATCTGTGTTATCAATCTTGAGAAAGTAACTTTTGTATCTAAAGAATCAGTTTATTCATCTGTAAAAGTGCTTTCTGTCTTGAGAATCAATGATTATGCCAATTTCCTATTTCATTGGTTATTGCACTTTCCTGACATATTCTGGTAATATTAAGGGTAGAAGAAACAAGGCACAGGGTTTCTCTGTGAGAGGCAGGAACCATTTGCTATAGTCAAGTGGTGATCATCAGAGACACCACTTCTCATATGTTTGTTTCTAATGACTATGAGAAAGCAATGGAGTTAGTGTTAGCCCATATTAGCAAATGTATAGAACCCCAAGTCTATTAACAGCCCCACTTCAAAATCCAGATTACCTGGGTCTGTGATCATTTTGCATGCAAACAAGTTAACAGGTGTTGAAATAGAGAGAGAGAGAGAGAGAGAGAGAGAGAGAAGAACTATTGATTTATAGAGATGGAAAATTGAAAATACTTAGAGAGATCCTAGATGTTAAATGAATTAATAATAAAAACATTAAAGCAGACCCCATTTGATGATATTTTAGCTAAATATCAAAGTTTTTTATAGCCTGAAATCCTTAGGACAAATTTCTTTAAAATGTCATGGATGACAGCTTTGTAAAACTGTGTGAACCCATCATCCTCATGAAATGTTAAACAATGATGGTTCTAAAGAAAGTAAATACAATTCTCTTGATTCTAATAGAAAATGTTGGCAGGTTTTTTTTTTTCACCATAAAGAGTTGAAGGAAATAAGAGGTCAATTTATCTCTAAAAAGAGAATTAACTGATAAATTAAGAAAGATGTAAAAAATAGGTGAATGAAGAGTTAATACATAGTTGTGATAGAAAAAATATCGGGAAGATGAATTGAGGGTTTAAACAAGAAGTGAATAAGTGTGGATATTGAGAGTTTCTCAGGTTGTATATTACTGTTCACAAACATGAGTGATTGTGTGATTATATTTGCTAGCTGTAAACCCATGCATCATTAAACCTAAGATCATCAAATAAAACAAAAAAGATTTTCAAAATTTTTGTAATTCTCATTGGGTCATTCTAGCTCCATAGTTCTTAGTGACTTTTCTCCTTTTCTAATTGTGTAGGGTACCTTTGATTTTGGACTATGAAACCCACTGAAATTTTTAATATGCTCTTTCTTTTGTGCTGCTCTTCCAGAGTAGTCTTAGAGATATTTTCAATTCATATAAATCAAAGACCTTAGATAAAATCCATCTCATACCTTCTCTTTGATCCTGTTTCCTATGTCCTTGAATGCTTCTGCTCATTTCAGAAAGTAAGTGGAGTTTCAACTTTGTGTTGCTGCTTTTCCAGTATGACTGTCAAAGACATTAGACTAATTCTTTCCGTTTCATTGAAAGTGATTTTGTCCTGTTCTTTCCCTTTCTCTGTTATTAAACAAACACTCTTGAATCATTAAATTTTGCTGCATGTTAATATTACTTTGGATAATGGCCTTACTTATGAAAATGGTGAAGCTTCTAAACTATTTAAGAAACAAGGAATAAAGACACTATCCTTGAAGGGCATTGAGGTTTTCAACATAATAGCAATTTCTAACTTCTTAATATACTGTAGTTAATTAAATCATCAACTAGACAAAACAGGTTTATTGCTCATTTGGATTAAAATAAATTAAAGCAGAACAGAAACACAACTTAATTGGCCTTAGATGAATTGTTATATTGTTACTACAACTGTTCTCTTGGAGTTCAGTAATAATAATTATGCAAATCTTAATTAGGTAATTATTGTTGTGCAGTTTTTCTGATCTGAGGGGGAAAATCCATTGGTACAATCAACCATATCATGCTGTGTCAGAAAGTTTAAATCAGAAAAATTTTTAGAATAAGTTGTAGAGTGCTTTATTATTTACTAGAGTATAATTCCCTAAGCTACCAACAGAGGAAAAAGTCTGAAAATACTTGATTCAATGTATGTTCTCCTTTGTACTTGCCAAAATGCTGCTCTGATTTGTCAGAATAAGACTTATGGTGGGAGACAAGTCATCATGCATGGGTGATTTTTTTCATAAAAATGAACACTAGATATAAGAGGCTCTTGGATTCTTGGTTCTTCCAAGAATAAATTTTGATTAACACTTGAATACATGTTTGTATCTTAACCCATCAGAGGTTGAGTCCAGCCATTCAGTTTCTACTTTTAATATACAAAATTGTGGGAAGTGAAAAAACTAAGTGTTTCTACCATAACACATAACATACAGTCTTAGAAATTTACATACACTGTATTCTGCTAAGTAGATAAATGTATACTTTGAGAAAAATACGATTCAATAAAATTTTAAAGATTAAACAAAGTACTAATAAAAACAATGAGAGTTATAATTTGGAGAAGTCAGAAAGGCAGCCAAGCACAGACATAGAGTAGAATGACCTTGTGATATGAAGCCAACACAGGTGGAAGTGAATCTCTGCGCTGGTATAGCTTTCATTAAGAGGAAATAAGGAGATTGAGGAGGAACAAACTCCTCTGAGACTGAACCTTGCAATGCTGGAATGCTCTCCGTTGAGAGGAGATATGGGTTTAGGCATTCATTTAAATTTATTTTTATTTTTTATTTTATTTTTTTACAAATAGAATTAACCAACTAGTTTTACAAGTTTCTTGGTTCCTTTACCAATGAATTAAATACATCTTTTCATAAGTTCATTCTAACTGGAGGTTCCACCAAGACATCTGAGTAAATGCAACTTCCAGGGCCAATTAAACCAAGTAGCCTGAGAAGTAGCCATCCTCTCTTGGCTCCCGCAGCCAACTCCAATTGGCAACAGAAGTTTAATTTCACCAACTCTGGCTCCCTTTTTCTTCGATTCTGTTCTTGCTTTTGTTTTGGTTTCTGACTTTATACAATCCATAAGTCATTTCTTTTCTTTTCTTTTCTTTTTTTTTTTTTTGAGTCAGGGTTTCTGTCACCCAGGCTGGACTGCCTAGGCTCAGGTAATCCTTCTGTCTCAGCATTCTGTGTAGCTGGGACTACAGGCTTATGCCACCATTCTCAGCTATTTTTAAATTTTTATTTGTAGAGATGAGGTTTTGCTATGTTGCCCAGATTGGTCTCAAACTCCCGGGCTCAAGCAACCTGCCCATCTCAGCCTCCCTGAATGCTGGGATTACAGGAGCCACTGTGCCAGGCCTCATAAGTAATTTCTTAATGTGCCAACAATGTTTGTGAATTTAGTTTTATGACCTACTTGATGATCTTTTTCACATGGAGACATATTCTATTGGATGAGAGATGGCAGAAGATTTTGTTTGTTGGGTTGTTTGATTTTTGGTTCAAGAATACATTGACTTTCTCCTAGAAAGTAAAAGAGCTTTTTGACATCCAGATGTGTCTTTGTTTTCTGTGTTTATTTTAATCTATAATAAAGGGTATAGCACTAAAGTTGCAAGCTCAATGTCTGTGTCTGTAATTATGAAAGCTTTTACTTTTCATTTTGTGTTTGAAATATTTTTCTACATCTGGAGAAATAAATAAATTAGATATAAGAAGCTCTATTTTAATTTGTTTATTAAAATAAGAAGCTCTATTTTAATTGGTTTATAGAAGCTCTTAATATTTACATAATTCTGATATAAAGGAAACTAAAAAATCCTAGAAAATAAAGAAATTAAATATCTAATACTTTAGGTATGGCACCTAATGTATTAGATATTTACTACTTTTAAGAAAAATCAAACAAAAAATACAGTGTTTTTTACAGAAATTCCAGCTTAAAATAATTTAAGTGCACACACATACACATACACTCAAACACACACACACACACACACACACACACACACACACACACAAATTCTGGCTTCATCATTGAAATGAATCCTTAGCATTTCTGAGTTAGTAATTTTGATTTAAAAACATATATATGTCTTTTCCCTGATTTTATATGTGTGAATTTTATTATATACTGATATTCTGATGAGGACTAACTTTAACATTTTTTTCTCATCTCTTGCCAAATTGCTAATTAAGGGAACTGGGGATATGGGTCTATTAACCCTGTATAATGTGGTTTAATTTCCAACCTGACTCTGGCATAACATCACATAACAGAGCAAGAAGAAAATCAAAATATTTTATGACCCTGCAAATCCATCTCTTGGGGAAAATTGCATCTATGTATAATATCCTTCTCGGGGGTCCACAGAAGAGCTAGTTGCCACCTGTGAAGAAACTTGACTCCCTATCTCAATATGGCATTTCCTTTACTGATTTCAAAATTTTTAAAGACAAAGTCCTACTCTTGCTGCTAATTGCCAATCAGGTAATCTTTGAATCCACCTATGACCTGCAAGACCCCTCTTGGAGATGTCTCACTTTCCCAGGCTGAATCCATGTAAATCTCACATGAATTGATTTATTTTTTTTTGTAACTTCTGTCTTTTTTTTTTTTTTTTTTTTTTGAGTTGGAGTCTCACTCTTTTGGCCAGACTGGAGTGCAGTGGCCACTCCCGGCCACCGCAGCCTCGACCTGCTGGGCTCCAGCGATCCTTCCGCCTCAGTCTTCCAAGTAGCCAGAATCACAGGCATGTATTACCATGCCCGGCTGATTTTTTGATTTATTGTAGAGATGAGGTCTCGTTGCCCAGGCGGGTCTCAAATCCGCGGGCTCAGGCAATCCACTCATCTCAGCCTCCCAAAGGTGCGGAATTACAGGCTGAGCCACCGAGCCCAGCTCTTCTGTCTTCTTAAGCTTTATATAACCAAGCTGCAATTCTACCACCTCAGGTTCACGTTCTTAAGATCTCTAGGGACAGTGTCATGGGCCTAGGCCACTCACATTTGACTTAGAATAATTCTGAATTTGGCACTTTTTGTCAACACTAATCAAGTTAGTGATGTTATTCTCACAAAAATTTAAGAACTGAAAACAATAAGATGTTTTCCATGAAATTAAAAAATAATTCTAACAAAATTTTATGTCAACAATAATTATTTTCTGGGTGTGACAACTGAAATACTATTTTCAGGACCTTTAGTTATTTTTAATATCTTAGACATATTAAATCTTGTTATTAATAGGTAATCTTTTCATACTTTAAAATATCTAAGCAAGACAGAATATTGAAACAATCCCCATGCATTGTTTTTATATATTTACACATATTTGATATATATGTATGTACATATTATTAATATATATACATATATACACACTCCATTTTAATTTTTATATGTTATAGAGTTGCTTTACCTCAGGGTTATAAATAATGTGATATGCCACCCAGATCCTCCTTTATGAATAAAGTACTTATTCATCCATGAGCTGAAAGTGTTGCTAGAAGTCCCTTACCTGCTTGGAATAGCACCTAGGCCAGAAACCTAGTCACTTGTAGTCACACCTTCTTCCAGGAGCAGCTTGTACCCAATGACTAACCAATGTGAGCATATAAAGCTCCTTGCATCAGCTTGAGACAGTTCTAAATGTCCATTCCAGTTCTAAGATGTGTGGCTACCTGGGGCCTTATTGGACCTGCATTCCAGTTTTACTTTCCCCTCTACCCAATATTGCTTTCCA
>NW_006965850.1:0-340 GCF_000164805.1 Carlito syrichta
CCAGCTTGCTAGCTAGTTAAGTCACATAGTTAAGTCAGCTGGCTAGACAGCTGGCTAGCTAGTTAGCTTGCTACTTAAATCATCTGGCTAGACGGCTGGCTATCTTGTTAAGTCACCTAGTTAAGTCAGCTGTGTAGCCAGCTGGCAACCTATATAGCAAGCTAATTAATTCAGCTGACTAGAAAGCAGGCCAACTATTTAAGTAAGCTAGTTAAGTTAGCTGACTTTCCAGCGGGTTATCTATGTAGTGAACTAGTTGAGTCAGTTGGCTAGTCAGCTAGCTAACTAAGTCAGCTAGTTAATTCATCTGGCTTCCCAGGTGGCTATCTAGTTAGCTAGA
>NW_006965851.1:0-346 GCF_000164805.1 Carlito syrichta
ATTTTTTGGACACAGCACTTTGAAAATCAAGTTGTATTTAAATGTATATAAATTCTGAAGTTCTAGCAATTATTTTTTATTTTTAGTCCTTAGGAAAATGTAAAGGAAGCTACTCTAAGAGGCTGTTTGTCTTGAGCAGATAAACCATGACTGGATTTCTTAAATAAGTTTTGGACATAAGTGTCTATTTGGTCAAAATCCATCCGCATGCCACAGGTAAAAGTTAGTCTCTCTCTCTCTCTCTCTCTCTCTCTCTCTCTCTTTCTCTTGCATTCTCTCTCTCCTGCTCCCTCCCTCCCTTCCTGCCACCCTCCTTAAAAAGAAAATGAGGATTAGTGTGAAAAAT
>NW_006965852.1:0-794 GCF_000164805.1 Carlito syrichta
CACCATTAGATCTAGCAATCAAATTCATAAGTACTTAGTCAACTGATTGGAAAGCTTGTGCCCAGCTTTTGGCAATTCATAATTGCCCAAAGCAAGAAACAACTAAGATGTACTTCATCAAGTGAATAAATGGATAAACGATGAAATATCCACAAAATGAAATATTATTAAGTGATAAAAGACAGTAGCCATCAAGCCATTGAAAATATGAAAGAGCCAGGCTCGGTGACTCAGCCTGTAATCCCGTGCCTTTGGAAGGCTGAGGTGAATGGATTGCCTGAGCCTGCAGGTTCGAGGCCCGTCTGGGCAGTGAGACCTCATCTCTACAATAAATAAAAAAATCAGTCGGGCATGGTAGTGCATGCCTGTAATTCCGGCTACTCGGAAGGCTGTGGTGGAAGGATCACCGGAGGCCAGCAGGTGGAGGCTGCGGTGGCTGGGAGCAGCCACTGCACTCCCATCTGGGAGACAGAATGAGACTCCAACTCAAAAAAAAAAGAAAAAAGAAAATGTGGAAGAACTTTTAACAACTTTCCAAACTGAAAACAAGAAGAAATTGAGACCCTAAACAGACCAATAACAACACAGGAAATCGACTCCATCATGAGAAAATTACTTACCAAAAAAAGCCCAGGACCAGACAGTTTTTCAGCAGAATTTTATGAACATACAAGAAAATCAATCCTATTAAAGTATTCCAGGCAAGAAGATGGAACTCTCTCCAAATCATCTTATGAAGCTAGCATAACACTGATACCCAAACTGGGTAAAGATTCACATAGAAAAAGAACTAC
>NW_006965852.1:1546-11481 GCF_000164805.1 Carlito syrichta
AGTATCACACTCTCAGACTTTAAACTTTATTATAAGGATAAGGCTACAATAATCAAAACAACCTGGTATTGGTACAAGAACAGGCATATAGACCAATGGGACAGGATAGAAACTCTGGAAGCCAAACCTCAATTTTTCAACCAACTCATCTTTGACAAAGCTCCAACAACAACCACTGAGGAGAAGAGAATTTATTCAGTAAATGGTGCTGGCAAAACTAGCTGACCACATGCAGAAGATTGAAATAAGATCCCTACCTATCACCATCCATAAATATCAACTCTAAGTGGGTCAAAGACCTAAATGTAAAGCCTCAGACTATAAGAATCTTAGAAAACTCAGGAGCCACCTTACAGAAATTAGAATAGGCAACCAATTTCTGATCAAAATCCCAAAATCATATGCCATAAGAGATAAGATAGACAAGTGAGACCTCATCAAACTGGAAAATCTTCTGCAAACTGAAAGAAACCATCAAGAGAGTGGGGAAACAGTCCACAGAATGGGGAAAAACATTTGTCAACTATATATCTGACAAAGTCCTAACATCCAGGATCTACAAGGAACTCAAATATGCCAAAAGGAAAAAAAGAAGCAACCCTATTAAAAAGTGGGCAAAAGATATGAAGAGAAGCTTTCAAAGGAAGACATACAAGCAGCCAACAGATACATGAAAAATGCTGAACCTCACTAATCATCAAAGAAATGCAAATAAAAACCACACTGAGATATCACCTAACTCCTGCCAGGATGGCCATAATTAATAACTCAAAAAACAAGAGATGATGGAGAGGATACTGGGAAAAGACAGTATTTCTACACTGTTGGTGAGAGTGTAAACTTGTACAACTTCTGTGGAAAAGTGTGATGACTTCTAAAAGATCAAAAATTGACCTTTATTATGACTGAGCAATCCCTCTTCTGAAAATATTCCCAGAGGAACACAGATCATTCTACAAAAAAGATACCTGTGCACACATGTTTATTGCAGCACTATTCACAGTAGCAAAAACAGAGAACCAACCAAGCTGCCCATCAAAAGTGGGCTGAATTTTTTTTAAAAAAGTACATAAACATGATGGCCTATTACACAGCTATAAAGAAGGACAAAATTATGAACTTCGCAGCAACTTGGATGAACTTAGAGTTTATCTTTTGTACATTGGTTTTTGTACCTGAGACTTTGCCAAAGTCCTTTTTCAGTGCAAGAAGGTTTTTAACAGAGTCTCTTGAATTTTTGAAGTATGATCAGCAAAGAGGGATAACTTGACTTCCTCTTTTCCTATTTAGATACCCCTGATTTCTTTCTCTTATCTGATTGCTCTAGCTAGGACTTCCAACACTATGTTGAACAGGAGGGATGAGAGTGGATAGCCTTGTCTTGTCCAGTTTTCAGGGGAAATGCTGACAATTTTTGTCCATTTGGCAATATGTTGGCTGTGGGTTTATTGTAGATGACTCTTAAAATTGTGAGGTATGGAAATGGTGGGAGTGGGGTGAAAAAAATTTTGAGGTATGTTCCTTCTATGCCTAGTTGTTCAAGGGTTTTTTTAAAGAAGCATGCTGGATTTTATCAAAAGGTTTTTCTGCGTCTAATGTTATCATCATGTGATTCCTATTTTTATACCTGTTGATGTATTTAATTATGTTTATGGTTTTGTGGATGCTGTACCAGCCCTGCATCCTAGGGATGAAGCCTACTCGGTCTCAGTGGATGACTTTTGAGATGTGTTATAGGATCCAATTTGTGAGAATCTTGTTGAGAATTTTTGCATCTATATTTATCAGGGATATTGGCTTGTAGTTCTCTTTTGTTGTTGAATCTTTATCCAGTTTGGGTATTGGTGTGATGTTAGCTTCATAAAATGATTTGGAGAGAGTTCCATCTTTCTCATTTGCTTGGAATTCTTTCAATAGGATTGATATCAGCTTCCTTTTGTATGTTTTGTAGAACTCAACTGGAAAGCCATCTGGTCCAAAACTTCTTTTTTATGGATAGTTTTCTTATGACAGAGTCAATTTACTGGGTTGTTATTGGTCTATTTGATGTCTCAATTTCTTCTTGTTTCAATCTTAGCAGGTTATGTGATGTTAGAAAGTCCTCCATTTCATTTAGGTTTTTGAGTTTGTTTCCATACAGGTGTGCATAGTAATCTCTAATAATTTTTTGTGTTTCTTCAGCGTCCATTATGATTTGATCCTTTGCATTTCTGATTGTGTTTATTTGGGTTTTTTCCCCTTTTAGTTATTCAGCCTGGCTAGGGGTCCATCCATCTTGTTGATCCTTTCAAAGAACCAGTTTTTGTTTCATTGATTTTTCTCTATGATATTTTTGTCTTCTATGCCCTGTATTTGGGCTTTTACTTTGGTGATCTGGATCCTTCTGCTGAAGTTAGGTTTTTGGTGGTCTGTCTTTCCAGCTCCTTAGGGTATTTGTTGAACTTTTAACCTGTGATCTTTCCATTTTCTTCATGTGTGTTGGCAGTGATATGAATTCCCCTCTTAGGACTGTTTTAATGGCATCACAGAGATTTTGGTAAGATGTTTCTTCATTTTCATTTGTTTCCAGGAATCTTTTTAATTTCTGCTTTGATTTCCATGTTGACCAGGAGTTGTTCAGTATCATGCTGTTTAGTGTCCATGTCTTTGCAGGGTTTGGGGTAGGTTGTTGGTGTTGATATTTATTTTTATTCATCTTTAAAATACAATTTTAAAAAAGAAAGAAAAAATGTGGAGAAACTTTAAATGCACACTACTAGGCAAAAGAAGCCAGCCTAAAAGGGCTATGTGCTGCAGGATTCAATAATATAACATTCTAGAAAAGGGAAAACTTGGACAGTGAAGTGGCTTATGCCTGTAATCCCAGCACTTTGAAAGGTTGAGGCAGAAGCATTGCTTGAAGCCAGGAGTTGAAGACTGACTCATAGTTAGCTCAGTAGAGATACAGATGGTGACATATAGATATGTGAGCACACACAGATTCCTATACACAAATGTCTCCTTGTTCTGTCTGCTGAGAGGGCCTGGAAGCAACAACATTCAGTAGCAACTGGCACAAGAAGCATCCAGACCTTGGTTTCTTTTCTTTCTTTCTTTTCTGAGTTGGAATCTCACTCTGTTCCCAGACTAGAGTGCAGTGGTCGCTCCTGGCCACCGCAGCCTCGACCTGCTGGGCTCCAGCAATCCTTCCACCTCAGCCTTCCAAGTAGCCGGAATTATAGGCATGCGCTACCATGCCCAGCTGATTTTTTGATTTATTGTAGAGATGAGATCTCACTGCCCAGGCGGGTCTCGAACCCGCGGGCTCAGGCAATCCAATCACCTCAGCTTCCCAAAAGGTGTGGGATTACAGGCTGAGCCACCGAGCCTGGCTCAGACCTTGGTTTCACATGCCATTCTCCAGTGAAAACACCCAGGGCTCTTTGGAGAAATGGCTAATTTATGACTGGGGCAGGGATTATATACGATGGTCCTGAGGCATCTTGTAGGTACCAGAAATTAAGGACATGCTCAAAAATAAAGGGACACAGAAACCAACTGAAAGAGTTCCCAGTGGTCAAAGCTGGAACAATTTTAGCAGCAAACTTAAATTTATTGAATACTACTGGAGTATAACCCAGAGTATTAACTAAATATCCATGAGTCCATACTCATATAAATAAATGGTTGAATAAGGCGATACATGGGGGAGAAGAGGCAAATCTCCCTTGCAGAAGAATTCTAAATAATTTGTACAAATATTCCACCCTCAAGGAGGAGAATCATAAATTTCCACTTTTTAGTTTGGATGTGCTTAGTGGCTTCATTCTAAATGAGTCAGTATGGATGGGGAAAGAGTAATTCTAATGGAGAAACTTTCATAAACACTTCAGCCATGCAATCAAGGTCAATATCAACAATGATAAGTCATGTTGGTAGTATGTGCCCTTGATATGATGTGATGAGAATGGCATTTATTTCTGTAGTCTTTCTTTTAAAGTTTATAACCCCAATCTACTATTTTTTTTAAATCAGACAAATCCAAATTTGAGAGCATTCTATAAAATACCCAACTAGTGCTCTTCAAAAGTTCCAAGGTCATCAAAAACAAGGAAAAACTAAGAAACTGTCATAGCCAAGAGGAGCCTAGGGAGTCATAAAAATAAAGTGGGATAGGATTCTGGAACAGCAGAAGATACTAGGCAAAAACTAATGAAATCTGAATAAGTTATGAAACTTAGTCAATTTATCAACATTGGTCCATTATATGTAACAGAAAGGAAAGGAGTCAGTGAACTTCAGAATAAATCCATAGAAATTATCCAATCTGAAGAACAGAGAGAAATCATGTTAAAAAGAAATGAACACAGCTCCAGGGACCTGTGAGAAAATGTCAAAAGGCCAGACACAAATGTAATTGGAGTCACAGAAGGATCAGGGAAAGATACTATACTTGATTATAGCCAAAAGGCCAAGAAGCAAAGGAGAGCAAGTAGAGAAAATGAAGAGAATAAATAGTTTTTGAAAATAATGTCCCAAATTTTCCAAATGTAATGAAAGACAAAAATTTTAAGGATTCAAAAAGTTCAGCAGACAAGATGAGAAGAAAACAGAAACTCATACACATGCCTAAATGAATACACAACAAATTACTGAAAACTAAAGATAAAGAGAAAATAATAAAAGCAAGCAGAGGAAACTAAAATTAAGCACAGTATGAGAACAATTCAAGTTACCACTGATGGTTGGGTTTGATGGTTCATGCCTCTAATCCCAGCACTGTGGGAGGCCAAGGTGGGAGGATTGCTTGAGACCGAAGAGTTCAAGTTCAGCCTAAGAAATATAGTAAGACCTCATGGTTACAAAAAAAACTTCAAAAACTTAACCCAGCATGGTAGTGCACTTATAGTCCCAGCTACTCAGGAGGCTGAGGTGAAAGGATTGCCTGAGTCCCGGAGGTCAAGGCTGTGGTGAGCCATGATCATGACACTTCACTCCAACCTGGGCAACAGAGTGAGATCCCAACCCTGCCAAAAAAATCACCACTAACGTCTCATCAGAAACTATGGAGACAAGAAGACACTAGATCTTAAAAATGCCTTTAAAAAAAGACTTTCAACTCAGAACTCTAGATCCAAAGGAAATCACCTTCAAGAATAAGAGTGAAATAAGAACACTTTTGGATCAAAGAAAATTATGAGAATTCATTCCTGCACTCCAACAAATCCCAAAAGAAATTATTCAGTCTGAAAAGAAATGATACCAGGAGGAAACTTAGATCTTCAATGAGAAATGAGACTAGAAACGGATAAATATCTAGTAATTTTTTAAAATTTTCTTATTTCTTAAAAAGCAAATTCCATTTTCCTGTGGAATGTATTACATATGCTTATATATTACATGTAACAACTATACCATAAAGGATGGATAGACATGGTTGTAAAATTTCCATATTTTACATGAAGTGGTAAAACATTTACACTGAGAAGACTATAAATTAAGAATGTACCTTTAATCCTCAGAATAGCTGCTAGGAATGTTTAAAATGCAAGAAGATAGAGCTAAAAATGCAATAGATAAAACATTCCAATTCTCCAAAAGAAGACAGAAAAGAGAATCAGAGAAACCAAAAACAAAGATGACCACAAAAAACAATAAAATGAGAGACAGACATAAATGAACTCAACACCACAATTAAAAGGCAGAAATTGACATAATAGACACAAGATTTACCACAGAAACAAAGAACATGTTCACATTCAAGGTCTGCTTATGAGTGAGAGCATGTTTTTTGTTTCTGTGATAGATCACTCAGTATTGTAGAGGAACAAAGTACAAGCTTCTTCAAATATGAAGACACCGAGTGGTTGAAAGTGAATGGATATGAACAGAGGAAGAAAAAAACAGTAATTATAAAAAGGCCTGGGCCATTATCTTAATATCAGATGAAAGAGATTTCAAGAACAGGATTTTACTGGATATCATTATGGCATCATTGGATATCATAAAGGTAAAATGGTTAATTCATCAGGAAGACATAGTAAACATAAAAGGGTATTCATATAATAACAAAACTTCAAATATATGAAGCCAAAGTTGACAAAATTAAAAGGGAAAATAGACAGTTCTTTAAACATCATTAAAAATTAGACATCTCCACTCTTTTAGTAATTGATAGGGTAATAGATTAAAAGATTAGTTCAGACATACATGAAATACTTGATCTGAAAATTACTATCAGCCACCTCAACCTAATTAAGATTTATGGCATACTATATTCAACAAGTACAGCATACACATTTGTTTAAAGACATTGATGATTGTACCCACATCTTTAAAATAAAATAAAAACATTGATGAAAACAGACCAAAGGCTGAGCTATAAAACAAGGTTCAATACATTTCTTTTTCTTTTTTTCATTTTTTTTTTTATGAGTTGGAGTCTCACTCCATTGCCCAGACTGGAGTGCAGTGGCATGCTCCCGGCCACGCATCGTCTACCTGCTGGGCTCCAATGATCCTTCTGCTTCAGCCTTCCAAGTAACTGGAACTACAGGCACACACTACCATGCCCAGCTAATTTTTCATTTATTGTAGAGATGAGGTCTTGCCAAGTTGCTCAGGCGGGTCTCAAACGTGTGGACTCAGGCAATCCTCTCACCTTGGCCTCCCAAAGTACTGAGATTACAGGCTGAGCCACTGAGCCCGGCCCCCAATAGGTGATTTTTATTTTATCCTTCCACCCCTTGCCACCATCCCCCTTCTGGGTCTCCAGTGTCCATTATACCATTCTCTATGCCTTTGCTGGTCCTTAATTTAGCTCCCACTTAGAAATGAGAACGTACAGTGTTTGGTTCTCTGTTCCTGTGTTAGCTCACTTAGGATGATGGTCTCCAATTCCATCCCAGTTACTGCAAAGACATTATTTTATTCTTTCCTGGTGGCTGGATAGTATTCCATGGTGTGTGTGTGTGTGTGTGTGTGTGTGTGTGTGTGTATAGAGAGATCAAATATAGATATACAGATATAAGTGGGAGACCTCATAAAAACAGAATTATCTTTTAGAGGGTGGGTCCCTTTGTGGTACAGGCTTCCTCCACTGGGTAAGTGTTCTAGGAACCTATCAGCATCACTGTACAGGTAGTGTTGTTGTGAGAGGCTATGATCAGCTTCATTGAATTTGTTTTTGGAGATTCTTTCGATGCATTTTCCCATTTTGTGATGAGTGATTTACGAGCACACTGTCCACACTACCTCAGTGTTCAGCAGTTGTTGTTGCTGTTTTTACTCAAAACAGCATAATCCCCGTGCCCCACCCTCCCTATTGACTTGATCTCACCCAAATGATTTTCTTTTGTTTCCTTAAATTAAAAAAGTCCTCAAAGGGAAACATTTTGCCAATGTGGAGGGGTGAAATAAAAAATGGAAGAATCACTAAAAGGCATCAAAACTGATGCATTTGAAAACTGTTTTTGAGCAGTGGAAAAAGCGTCTTAATAGGTATATTGTATCAAATGGAGAATACTTTAAAGGTGACTGGAGTTTAAACATGTAAATATAAATATACAATTTTTATAAAGAAATTCTTGGATATTTTGGGGTCTCCCCATGTGTGTGTGTTTGTGTGTGTGTGTGTAATATATATATAATGACGGTTTCAATCTCTGCATTCAAAATGTAAAATTTCAGGTCTTCTCACCAGATCCCTGCCTCCCCTAGCTAGGAACTGTCTGCCACAGCAGAGCTTGCCCTTGGGACAAATGAAAGCATGAGGTCTTCCTGTTCCCTCCCAGGCCACCTAGAAAGCAGCCACCAAGCAGAGGTTGAATTTCTGGGAAATGACAAATGAAGCCACTCGGGGATTTTTTTCCTGGACCACTCCACATGGGTTTCAGCAGAGTACTGCTGTGGGTAAGACAGTTTCCCATAAGGAACCAGAGTCCTGCAAGACTTAGAGGGCCTTCAAAGTCTGTAGCAGTAACACAGAACCCCTGATTCCCCTCACTCACCTCCCCCACTTGCATCCAGAGGCTGTTTAAGGTTTGTGCAGTGATTCAGGAGAGTCTGACTAGTTTCCAACCCAGGCTGGTTGATTTTTCTCCTATCTGCACTCTGTGTTTCTTGTTGCTTGCCTGGTGAGTTATGGGGTGAGCTGCTGGTCTCATTCCCTCTCTGAATGCTAAGGAATTCTCTCTGTTTTGGCTCACTCTATGGGAACACTCCAGTATCTTCTCATTAGTCATCTTAATCCTATCTCCCCTAAATGCTTATGTAGAAAACAATAGAGAAAAATAACAAAACCAAAATTTGGTTCTTTGAGAAGTTGAACAAAATTGACAAACCTGTATGAAAGGAGTACCTATAGAAACCTAGAAAAAATGTAGCTTATACCTAATTTAGTCTTTTTGCCTCAGTATAACCTTAAAAACATTTTAGACATTCTACTGCAGACCAAGGGGCAGCCCACTCCACCCCATTGGCAAATCTCATCAGAAGCAAGACCAGGAGAGCCCAACCCTACAAATCATGGTTAAACATAATAATCTCTAGTGAACTTTCAGGTTCCTAGTCAAAGCAGAAGGTCAAAGATCATCTCTTGGCTGGTCAAAGCCATAGAAATGATAATAAGACCCCTTTTGGTCAAGGAGTTTGCAGATTGCAAATGTCTAACAAGTCTCTTGCAGGAAAATACCTTCCCATCTAGCCCATCACTGAGGGCATGAGATGTTAATGACCAGTGACCTCAAGAGCTAAGACTCATGTGACTACAGTCAACATCAAAGACCCCCAGCCCTGGACACTCCTTTGGGCCAAAATTCTCCTACCCCAAAGCCCTTAAATATACCCATTTAATGACCCTTCAAGGCCACACTTGCCTCTGAATGTCAGCCCCCTTTCCAATCTGTGAAAGGTGAATAATAAACTTTACTTCTTTCTACTTTCTTACTTGGTTTCAATCTTGCATTATTCCCATGGCACCAGCACTGGCTCCAGCCCACCTTGCCTCAGTTGACCCTTTCACTGTAGCTGGACAGATTACAAAAAAAAGAAGGAACACAAATTACCAACATCAAAAATTTTAAAACAAGATTATCACTACAAATTCCAAAGACAACTTTCTATCAACATGATCAACAAGTGATATAAAACAGGCAAATTCCTTGAAAAATACATTTTACCAAAACTTACACGAGATGAAATAGAAAATTTGAATAGTCCTATATTTACTTTAAAAGTTGAACTTGTTATCAAAACACTTCATATAAATGAAACTCCAGACACTGATTGAAAGAAGGCAGTTTACGCCTTCCAAGTCTTCCAGAAGGCGACTAAGTTTACGCAAACTGTTTCAGGAAACAGAGTTAGATAAAGAGAATACTGTTCTAGTTACTTTATGAGACTAAAATAATCTTAATACCAAAAGTGGCAAATGCAAAAAGATTGATTCAAGACCAATATATCTCATGAAAATATAGACGAAAATTCTTAACAAATTATTCACAAATATAATCCAAACATATATTTAAAAGGTCAAGGGGGTTTATCTCAGGAAGGAATATAAAGTTGTTTTAACATCTGAGAACCAATGTAATTTACCATATGGTGAGAAGAAAGGAGAAAGTTTAAAAGTGTATATATATATATGGTCAAGTCAATACCCAACCTTGATAACACTCAGAAAACTGAGACTGAGGGAATCTTCTTGATTTGATAAAGGACATCTGTGAAAAAATCTGTGCTAACATTCCACTTAATGTCGAAATACACTGTCCTTCCAAGACAGAGAGCAAGGCAAGGATATGCCTGCCACCACTTCCATTCAGCGTTATACTGGAGATTCCAGCATTGCAATTAGCAAAGGAAAATGGGGGGGGTCAAAAAATTGGAGAGGAAGCAGTAAAACTGTGTCTGTCTGCAGATGTCCTATTTGTTTAGGTGACATTACGTTCATTCTG
>NW_006965853.1:0-315 GCF_000164805.1 Carlito syrichta
AGACCTACACCTGAGGAAGAGCCCTGCACCAGAGGGAGAGCTCCTGCACCTGAGAAACAGGTCCTGCACCTGAGAGAAAATTCAGCATCTTATGGAGAGTTCCTGCTCTTGAGAAGACGTTGCACCTAAGGGAGATCATTACACCTGAGGGAGAGCTGGGCACCTGAGGGATAGAACAGAACCAGAGAGAAAGTCCCTGTACCTGAGGAACAGTTCATCTCCTGCATATAAGGGAGAACCCTATCCATGAGTAATAGTGCTGAACCTGAAGGAGAGCTCCTAAACCTGAGGGAGAGGTTTGCATCTGAGGGAGAA
>NW_006965854.1:0-520 GCF_000164805.1 Carlito syrichta
CTAATGAACTCAGAGGACTCCATTACAAAAGGAGAATTGAACTCTATAGAAAAATGATCAGTGGAGGAAATGACCATTTATCTCCTCATTCTTTCAGAAATATTGAATGTCTCTGTACCAGATGTGCCTTGGAGAAAATCCAGGCACAGGGACGACTGCTGCCTTCACAGACTAAGCTGCTTGACTGGGTGTCAGAGTGAGACTCCTACTCAAAAAAATAGAAAAATAAATATTCCCAAAATGTTCTGAATGCAGATTATACATGATAATTTGTTTGTTAAGAAATCTGAATTTATGATTTAATTTTATGATTGTTAAAAAGAAAAGAAGATGTAAAAGTCAGCATAAAATTAAATTTGATAGCATTGTTATATTTCCTCTTATGCTTTTTAGGAAAAGAAAACAGGACACCCAAAACTCTCAAGCAAAAAATATTTATTAGATGGAAAGATAACCTAAATTTGATGGAAATGTGAAGACAGATTTTTCACTGAAATAAAAAAAAAATGATTTTCGTAAT
>NW_006965855.1:0-323 GCF_000164805.1 Carlito syrichta
TACAGAACCCTCCATCCAAAGACCACAGAATACACATTCTACTCATCACCTCATGGAATGTACTCTAAGATCAACCACATACTTGGCTATAAAACAAGCATAAGCAAATTTAAAAGGACTGAAATTTTACCATGCACCTTCTCAGACCACAGAGGAATAAAAATAAACATTAGCATCAACAAAGTCCCCCCAAAACCCACAAACACATGACACTAAACAGCATGCTGCTAAACAACTCCTCGGTCAATGATGAAATCAAAACAGAGATTAAAAGATACCTGGAAACAAATGAAAATGAAAAAACATCTTACCAAAATCTCTGG
>NW_006965856.1:0-376 GCF_000164805.1 Carlito syrichta
CCATGGAGATGCTAAGGAGGTGCTCCATGGAGATGTGAAGTAGGTGTGCCGTGGGTTCACCAAGAAAGTGCACCAACGGCAGGATGAGGACGCCTGCTGTAAGGATGCTGAGAAGGCATACAACAGCGACGTCAAGGAAACACACTGCGGCGATGCCAAGGAGGCGAACACTGAGGAGGCAAGCTGCAGAAAGGATGAGGGAGCGCAGTGCAGGAAGGCATAGGAGGTACACCAAAGGATGCCAAGGAGGCACAGCGCGGGGTTACTAAGTAGGTACACCACCTGGATGTTGGAGAGGTGTGCCCCAGGGATGCTGAAAAGGTGTGCTTCGTAGAGGCCAAGGAGGCACGCTGCAGGGAAACAGAGAAGGCATGCC
>NW_006965857.1:0-914 GCF_000164805.1 Carlito syrichta
TCAGGGAGATGCAAATCAAAACCACACTGAGATACCACCTAACTCCAGTCAGAATGGCAATTATCAACAACTCAAAAAATAACAGCTGCTGGAGAGGGTGTGGTGAAAAGGGAACACTTCTACACTGTTGGTGGGAGTGTAAACTAGTGCAACCTCTGTGGAAAGCAGTGTGGTGATTCCTAAAAGCTCTAAAAATTGACCTTCCGTATGACCCTGCAATCCCCCTTCTGGGAATATACCCTGAAGAACACAAATCACTCTATAAAAAAGATACCTGCACACGCATGTTTATCGCAGCATTGTTCACAATAGCAAGAACCTGGAAACAACCATGCTTCCCATCAAAAGAGGACTGGATTAAAAAAATGTGGTACATATACACGATGGAATACTACGCAGCCATAAAAAAGAACAAAATCATGAATTTCGCTGCAACCTGGATGGAACTAGAGTCTATAATACTGAGTGACCTCTCACAAAAACAAAGATCCGAATATCACATGTTCTCACTCATATAATGGACCTTGAACATCCAATGCAATACTATAAGAAAATGACTGACGGTACTGGGAAACTATGGGGGGGAGGGGGATGGGATTAACAGTAGCAAATATTTGTCGGGGGATGGGAAAACACCTCTTATCAACAGGGTGCCTGAATGAAACATAATTGTACACCTAACCCTTAACTGTACCCCACAAAACCATAATAAAAAATAGTGATTAATGAAAAAAAAAAAGAAATACTTGAGGGTAAATTTAACAAAATAAGCGTAACACTGTATACTGAAAACTACAAAATATTGTTGAGATAAATTAAAGAAGACCTACGTAAAATGGAGAGATGTACCATATTTATAGATTGGAGGACTTGGTATTATTTAGATATTAACTTTCCAAAAATTGATCTGTAGA
>NW_006965858.1:0-674 GCF_000164805.1 Carlito syrichta
AAATCCTAATGCAGATGGTGCTTGAGTCCACATGTTCTGCTTGTTCATCTGGGTGCTGAGTGCTGCTGGAGAAAGTGAACCATCTCCTCTCCTCTTAATTTTCAAGTCATCTTGAGAAAGACTTTCTCTCTAACATAGCTATGTGTTTCTATTTTCTCTATCCTCACAAAACCCATATCCTGACTCCAAGACCCCTCTCCAGCTGTCATTAGATAGATTCAATTCCCAGTTGTGCCACTTAGTAAATAGTTATCACATAGATTGTTACATCTTTGTGATGTTTGGCAAATTATGTATCAGTAGTACTATGAATCCTCACAAGAACAATCCTATGCAAAATATTATCATCCCTATTTCACAGATAAAGAAACTCAGAGAACTCATACATACCCAGGTTGATTTAGTAGCCTTCAGATTTTTCAATAGTAAGTAAAATAGGAGTTATAGTATTTGCATCATAGGCACATCATAAGGATCATATTATGAGAAAATAATATGTAAAATATACAGTACAGTGTTGACACATAGAAAATGGCACAGATTAATGGCTAAAACTACTGTGACTCTACTGAAATCTGAAATCATTCTAGATAGTCATGTAACACTGCTAATTGCTGAATACAAAATGGGCATTTCTACTATATTTGCTATTTTTATTTTTTGATATCTTTTTT
>NW_006965859.1:0-799 GCF_000164805.1 Carlito syrichta
TGTACTATGAGGGGCCTACCCTTCAAAAGATAGAGTATTTTGCATCCCCTCTTGTATGTGGCCTGATGTTATAATTAACTCATTTTGCACAGACATGCTTAACTAGCTAAGAATGTGAGACCCAATTTTAGTGGCATAATAGCCTCATGCAAAGTGAGTTGCTTGGTACATGTCTCAGGCATTTATTACATAAAGAAAGCTAATGACAAATGTACAGGGATGGGGAGATGGAGCCATGTAAACTCAGAATGAAGCATTGGAAGGCATCTCCATCTGGCATAACGTCAGCATAGTGAGCCTTCTGACTAGCAACAAGAACTTTTTTTCATTGCCCTTACTTTTGTCCAAGGCACCTTGCATTATGTGAGCATTTGCCTTTGTTTGGTTGAATATACTGTCAAATAGAATGGAGTCCAAACTAACAATTAGATATCTTTGGTTCCTAACCCATCTTTTTTTTCAATGGCTGTATGAGCTTGGAAAATCCCATTAGCTTCTCTTCCCTTGGTTTTCTCCTCTGTACAAAAAGAGGTTGGACTTTTCTAGCTCCTGCTTCTCTGCTGTGATTGTACCAAGTTCCCATCTGAGCAATCCTGTGGGGCTTCTCCTCTCCTTCTTCTGCCATGTGCTTTTGGATGAAGCTGACTCATCCCCTGGGTCTAGAGTGGGGCATGTGGTTACCCATATGGTCACATGGCCCATCACAGCACAGAGTTCCTCTGGCCACAGTCATACTGCAGCCATTGTCACATAGGCCAAGAGGCACAGCGATGGTTGGAATGTTGAAAAATCAGTCCTA
>NW_006965860.1:0-970 GCF_000164805.1 Carlito syrichta
AATAATTTCATTCTTTCAGCTTTGAAATGTATCCGAAACTTTATTTTTTAATACTTTTTTTCAATAAAACATCACTACTACAGGTTATTTTTAAATGCTTTATATGAGAGAAAAATTAATGGGTTCCATGGGCATCTTTTCTTTAATTCTGTAAATTACATCTGCCTCACTCTGTCACCCAGACTGGAGAGTAGTGGCACTGTGATAGCTCACTGTACCCTCAGATTCCGGGTCTCAACTGATCCTCCCACCTCGGCGTCTTGAATACTTGGGGTTACAGGCAGCCTCCATCATACCTAGCTAATTTTTTATTTTATTTTATATTGTAGAGATGGGTTTTTCTATGTTGCTCTGTCTGAACTTGAACTCTTGACCTCAAGTGATTTTCCTGGCTGGGGCTCCCAAGTGCTGGGATTCCAAATGTAAGCCAACAAACCCAACTCCTTACATTTCATCTTCTCAATACAATGATAAGAATTTTATTGTACATAATTGAATTATTTGATACTCAGTGAATGCTGGAGTGTCAGGGATTGTGGTAAAATACTGGAATGGGCATGAATGAGAAGGAAACACAATTTCTTACCATTTATTCTGTGCTGGTTACCATACTAGGTGTCTACATGAGTCACTAAAATTAATCCTCATGATGATAACTTCAAGGTGACATTAATAATTAAGATGATAACAATAATAGTAAATTAATGATAGCTAACACTTTTTGAATGCACATGATGTAATAAGAACCACACTGAAGATATAAATACTCTATTACTCATTTTATAATGAATTTACTTGAGTCTTATAGCACATTAAAGAATGCTGAATTGTTTTAGAGATAGGCCAAATTAAATCAAAACACAGAACAAAAAAAGTCCTTCCTAAGAAATAATTAAAATTTGATATTTTTTCACAAGAATCAATGTGATTATAATGAAATAATTAAAATTTTATTGGATGTCTTCACTTA
>NW_006965861.1:0-6683 GCF_000164805.1 Carlito syrichta
TCTCAACTAGAGAGATAGATTATAAGAGAAAATCAAAAAAAAATTTATGGACATGTATATTTCATATATAGTTGGAAAATAATGTGGGGAATGCGAGTGTTATTGACAGAGGTTTGGTCGAGGTCCCATTGCTTGCACACAGAAAGTCAACCACTGAGACAGTGAACATTGCCAAGGAAGTCTTTTTATTCTGGTAATATCAGTCAAGGAGAACAGAAGACCAGTCTCAAATCTGCCTTCCCCTTCCACTAAAATCAGGGATTTATATAGTGGAGTAAGAACATAGCTGTAAGGAAACAGAATTAGGGAGGAGTAAGGAATAGGTAAACAGGAATAGGTAAACAGGAATTAGGGAAAGGTAAGGAAATCATGATGAATGAAGAGTCTGGCAACTCGTTGTCTGTCTGGTGAGTTTCAGCTCCTAGATACTACCTAGAAGGGCTGAGGTCAGTTTGCTGAGACAAATATCTCCAAGCTTAAAAATCAAGAGAGTTGATTTCTATGTTTATTTTAAGAATTGCACTGATCGGTTCTAAGGGAAAGTTGGGCAAATTTCAAGAGTAACTATCAAAGAGGTGACTTAGAACTACAGCTTATATATCATTTTCATCACAAAGCAATACATTTTAGAGAGGTGACAAGGCAAAGAAATGGACCTTGATACCCTAGGGACTGCAAATTGTGTAAAGACAAATATATGAAAAAATAATGGGGTAGATAAAGGCTAATTAGTAAAGTTTTCATGTAGATTGCTCTGGTGTCTTCAGGCAAGTGTCTAAGGGTGCAAAATCTACTGAGGAAAAATAAAAGATTGTGAAGGACAATGATTAGATAGAAATTAACTTGTAAATAATTATCTTTGGAATTTAAACTATCCTTGGAGACAGCCACTATTTTGTTAAAAGGTCTGTTCTGTCATGATTACATTCCTGGTTTTCTTTCCTGTCATGGATAATGAGATAAAAGGGAGGGGAACATGAACAATTATACCAGAGAGCCCTACTTTGGGGTAAAATGTCCTGTGCTCCTTCAAATCCTTTTACTAACATAATATGTTTTGGAGTAGCATATTTTGCTATCCTTCAAAGTCTTAAGCAAAATTTACCATGTCACACAGTTTGGTCAAAATGTGAAACATCAGCAACTTTGCCTTGGAAATATATATTTTTTCACAGTAAGCTGAACATGATTGTTTAAAAATCTTGAACAGATTGTTGTACATACAACACTTTATAATAAATGAGATTTTCTTTTAAATACATGCAAATAGAAGAAAAGGGTTATGATTTGGCTCTTGGTGAAACAATAGCTGACAATAGAGGAGGGGAGATTTTTGCATAGAAATCTAGTTATGTTTTACATATTGAGGACTAAACTTGACCTTTTTTTCTCTTACCCAGATTCCTGAATGAGAGACTTGTGAGTCACTGCCTGATGAGAACTCACCAAACAGGATTTTGTTACCCTATTACCCTATATCCTGAAGTTTACTTTCCAACCTAATTTTGGCATAGCATAAGAACATAACATAACATATAACATAACAAGGTTTTGGGGTCTGCAAAGTCATCTCTTATGGATTCTCAGATTCCAGGAAACCTTGTAAGACACTTACCTATTCACCCTAAAGTCTGCTACATGTAGGGCTTCATCTACATATCAACAAAACTGGAGTTTGTCATTCCTTTATCTTAACAAAGCATCTCCTCTACTGTTTTCCCAAATTCCTTAGCTGGGAACTGCAAATTACTAGTCAAGAAATCTTTGAATCCACCTATGACCTGCAAGCCCACTTGGAAATGCCCCTCCTTCCTAGGTCAAACCAATGAAAATATCACATTTATGGTTTCATCAAATTCTGTTTTCCTAAAGTACATATAACCAAGTCACCATTTAGCTATAGTGGACACACTTTATCAGGACCTCATGAGTATGGGTGTTCCAGGCTTACCTCACACATATGGCTCAAGAATAAGCCATCTTAAAATATTGTACAGAAGCCAAGTATGGTGGCTCATGCCTGTAATCACAGCACTTTGGGAGACAGAAGTGAGAGGATTGCCTGAGCCCAGGGGTTTGAGATCAGCCTGGGCAACTTGGCAAGACCTCATCTCTACAATAATTAAAAAATGTAGCTGGGCATGGCGATCATGCCTGTGTTCCCAGTTACTGGGGTTACTAAGGTGGAAGGATCTTCTGAACTCAGCATGTCGAAACTGCAGTGACCATGAGGATGCCACTGTCCTCCAGCCTGGGTGACAGAGTGAGACTCCAACTAAAAAAAAATTATGTGTATGACCTCCTTTTATCAACAGTACCATGACAGGATGACTTCTGGCTATCAGCACAAGCATCAGGCTAATTGTTGTAAGTATTGACATTGAAAGAAAGACAAAAAATAAAGGGAAAAAAATTCCAGCATTACGATGGGAAGAAACAACAGGGAAATTTTTGGACTTTTAATTCCTAACCTATGTTATTGTGTGACAAAAAAAAAAAAAAAAAGCTCTCAGTAGGTTCCTCAATATTTCACTATCATACTATTATATCTACAAAAATACATGCATTTTTGCCTCTTTTTCTTCTCTTATAACAAAGGGGATTAGTACCTACTCAGTGTCTCTGTCTCTCTCTATATATACATATAGAAAGAAATATATATACATATATAGATGAGAGGGGGACTCCCCCCAAAATGGAATTATCTTTTGGAGGGCAAGCCCTTTGTAGTACAGGCTTCCTTCACTAGATAAATGTTCTAGGAACATATGAGCATCAGTGTACCAGCTAGCATTGCTATCAAAGGCTGTGTTGGGTTTCAGTAAAATTTTTGGAGATTTCTTCAATGTGTTTGCCCATTTCATGATGGATGCTTTACACGAAAAACCTACCCACACTGTGTTGAGTGTTCAGCAGTTTTTGACCAAAGATTGCAAGACCCCTTAGGCACACATGGATAAATTTCCCATAGACAGGTTTTAGGAAGATTTCAGACATTTTAGAAATTACATTTTACTGCAGGTCAAACTGGCAGTCTACCTCACCCCCTTGACAAATCAAAAGAAAATCCTATCAGATGCAAGACTAGGACAATCCAAACTTTCAATTCTTTGTTTAGGACAATAATCTCTAAGAATCTTCCAGGATCCCTGTCAAAGGTGGCAGGCCAAAGACCACCTCTTAACTGACCAAGGCCATGGAAATGATAATAAGACCACCTTTTAGCTAAGAACTAATTGGAATTGGAAACATCTACCAGGTCTCCTGCAAAAGACAACATGGTTAAGAAAAGACCTTTTCCCTTGTTTCCTCCCATCAGGAGTTCAGAGATATCAATCTCTCTGGAGCCACTGTAACCTGGACTCCATCTATTAGCATATCATTAACTAGGTATTTATATCTAGTTTGGAGTTGAGAACAAAAGTGTGGTTTTTCTTCTTTGAAAAACTTGCCCACAGCAGGTCTTTCTGCCATAACTCTTCTTTCTTCTCTTTTTCTCGCTAATAAGCTTTGTTTGAAAACTGGTGGCCACTCTAAAAGTCATTTTAGAAAGGTGACAAATAATTCATGGGTTTTGTACCACATCCTACCTGGCATCAACTCCCATGTCCTACCCTCCCTAAGAAGCTGCAGTGGCCATGAGGATGCCTGAGCTCACCTCAAGATATATATTTTTTTGTTTCCCTGGATGAAAAAAGTCCTCAAAGGGAAATGTTTGTCTTTGAGAAAAAGGTGAAACAAGAAAATATATCAAAAACCATTTTGAGTAGTGGAAAAAGCATCTTGGTAGGTGTATTGTATCAAATGGAGAGTACTTTGAAGGTGACTATAATTTAAACACGCAAGAATAAATTCACAACTTTTTATAAGTAAATTCTATTTTGGGGGGAATCCCCCCTCATGCATGTATATGTGTGTGTGTATAATTTTAAAGTGTACCACATATGTGAGAGAGAAATATATCTCACATATATTGTGTTTGTGTGTGTGTATGTATATATAATGCATATGTATATCTCACATATATGGTATACTTAAAAGTACCTTATTTTCCTCAGAAAAGTCAGTCATATATTCACTGTATATACACTATGGACATATGTGCCAAGTTTTCACTATTTTTTTTAATTGTCCTTGACACAATTAACATCCTCTACTTGCTATCTGCTATTCTTTTCTTCTCCATCACAGAGACACATCTGTTTTATTCTCTATTATCTCACTTCTAATTCAATCCTTGTTCCTAATTTTTTATCCCCAACCCCACTAGCTTTTCTGAAACCACGTTTATAAAATCACCAATGACCTACCTGCTACCAAACCCAAGGAAAACCTTTCAGTCATTTTCTTCTCAACATATTGGCAAACTGAACATTCCCTTTTCTTAAAATATACCTTCCTTTGACTTCTATAGCCCCAGACTTTTCTGAATTTTCTTCACCTATATAGTAGTTACTTCCATCTCTGTCACCATATTTTTTCATTCTCTTATGAACCTCAAGTTTAGAATGAAGACTCCTAAGGCCTTAGTTCAGGATGATCTTTTCTTCTTTGTGATAGTGGTTGGAAGGACCCCGTGCTTGCCTTGGTGCTTTGTGTTCACTGTCTTGAAATACTCAGTGATAGCTGGGTTCAGTGGCTCAGCCTGTAATCCCACACTTTGGGAGACTGAGGTGAGTGGATTGCCTGAGCTCGCTGGTTCGAGATCCGCCCGGGCAACTTGGTGAGACCTCATCTCCACAATAAATCAAAAATTTGCCCGGCGTGGTAGTGCACGCCTGTAGTTCCAGCTACTTGGAAGGCTGAGGTGGAAGGACTGCTGGAGTCCAGCAGGTCGAGACTGCGGTGGCTGGGAGCGGCCACTGCATTCCAGTCTGGGTGACAGAGTGAGAATCCAACTCAAAAATAAATAAATAAATAAAATACTCAGTGACTTTGAACAAGCCTCTTCACATATTCATTTTGTACTTGTTCACAGAAAGCATTTAGGTGGCTCTATCTTCACTTGGATGTATTTCCAGGAAAATAAAACTCCAAAAATAAATAAAAGATTTTATGGTCTCCCCAAAGTAGGCTCCTTTGTTATGCTATGGCTTGGTAAATTACACATAATTAAGCCTATTTCTAAGTTTATTACTGATTAGTCATCTATGACATCAGCCTCATTCTCATCTTAAATATTCAATTAATCAGCAAGAATTATCTCTTTGGACCATCTAAGTACATGTTACATCTATCTACTTTTCCACTGTGCTATATCATACTCAGACTCTCCTGCTGGAAGCATTAAGCTAGCCACCCTTTGGTTGTCTCCCCACAACCAAACCTGTGTGCTTCTCTGATTCATACTCCATTCTAATCTAATCCATATGGAAAATGTTTATACTATATTTTGTATGACTGCATACTGACTTACTATATATTCATTTTGAAACTTATGTGTTGAATGCATCTGGGTCTTGGTGCAATGTAATATATCCAAATATATTTTTAGATTGTTCACTTTGTTTCAGGCATTTGAGAAACAGTAAAATAATTATTGACCAAGTGTTTAGATGTTAAGAATGCAGCAGAGAATTAAACAGACAAAAACCTATGCCCTCATGGAATGCATATTCTAGTGATTTTACTTTTCTTGAACAATGTCCTTTTAGAGTATGTCCTGTGATTTCTTACTCAACCCAGTAACTCATCACTGTTTATTCATAAATAGTGGGATTGTATTCATTGCTGTGTAAGTGTAAATTCTAAAGTGTAAGACATAGCAGTTTTCTGTGAGTAGAATTTGAGGGTTCATTTCATACTTAAATTTTAGAACATCAGTCACAGAGAAACATTACTGTTCAAAAATGAACACTCATCTCCAACTATTTCATTAATCATTTTGATATGGCTAATTATGTGGCAAAGGAAGACAGCTTTATACTTCTGAGGAAAAACTGAGAAGATTGCCTTCCTCACAAAAATACAGAAATGCCATTAAGTATGCCACCGGATGTGTCAAATACACAGGAAAAATCATTTGCCAATGTTTTGAAACATTCTTGCTAAGGAATGATAAAATCTTATTATAAATGTTAATGCCTTCACAGCCAGTAGCTTTGTACTTAACAGTTTTCAAAAAAAAAAAACCAAAAAACCCAAAAATTTGATAGATAAAACTATTAAAGAATAAACAAAGCAAAAGGGTACATGAATTTCTCAGTGCATTTCTCAGTGCAAACAATTCACACCTATTTCTTTGACTCATTGGGAAATAGTAAAATAATTCTTGTTTAAAGGAAACTCAGTTACTCTCATTTTACTTTTTATGTTGTTTGTTAGAGATCCAGTCTTCAGCCTTCTGACTAAAAATAAATGCAAAATAAGGAATTTATTCTAAAAAGTTCTCAAACACATTTTGCTAGGACTGTGATTCTTATAACAGCATTAAGATCTAAGAAAATGAAACTCAAGTCTGAGGACTTTCAACATTATTTGTACCCATATGATGGCTATTTATATTTGAAAGTTTCTGTACTAGAGATAAATCAACATTTTCATATAGTTTTCCAAAAAGATAACTGAGGTCAAAATTATGGGCTTTATAAATCACTGTGAGCAAATTATCTGGAACTTGAAAATAGGAAAAGATGACTGCTTATTCTCTTGGTGACAGGCTTATACTTTTGATTAACTTTATA
>NW_006965861.1:7096-9704 GCF_000164805.1 Carlito syrichta
GTCAGACCCACTGGGGTAGAGTTGTGCGATTTGGTGCTGCATGAAAGATGCAAAGAATTGCACAGAAGTTAGATTGGAAAATATAGTTTATTTGGAAAGCAAATTAGAGAGAGAAAGATTCACCTCCCTAAAGTAGGGGAGGAGGCCAAGGCTAGGAAAGTGGCAACCTTAGCTCAATGAGTCACATGGTCAGACCTGGCTGCTTGAAGTCTAATTCTTTTTAAACTTTCCCTTTGATGGGGGAAGGTCATTAAGGTGATTGGGTGGTGGTCTGCTCCACATCATCAGGGAGGGCAGGTATGCACAGGAACTGATGTCAGGTGATGGATGGTAGGCAGATGGGTGGGCCAGTCACATAACCACTGCCATGGTGATGGAGTCTGCCTGAGTCATGAAGATCATGAAGTGCTGATTAGGTTAACTTGAGTCTTATGAGTGGAGCCAAATACTTGAAATAGAAAAGCTAATTAGTAAAAAATAAGCTGGGGAGGGTGTTGTAAAACAATTACTGGTTCTGTCCTTGGCTAGTAGATTGGGGGTAAATTAAAGTGAACTGCTAGAAAAATATGACAACTAGACAGTATTAAAATGGCTGCTCTTTGGCTATATTAACTTCATGTTATGTCCTTTCAGTAGAAACAAACTTATCTACTGAAATGCTTTTTAGTCTGGATTTATCATCTTACTGGTTCATTAATATTAAAGCGTTCAATATAATCTTTGACATATGTGCATGTTGTATTTGTATAAAAATCATGTTGGTTAGTCTTTTGAAAAATTATACTCTAATAATAGCTGGACCCTTTTTACTCACTGCCTTTTCTCTTTATTTTATTGATTCTTAATCTTTCTTTCTTTCTTTCTTATTGGACCCTTTTTACTCACTGCCTTTTCTCTTTATTTTATTGATTCTTAATCTTTCTTTCTCTCTCTCTCTCTCTCTCTCTCTCTCTCTTTCTTTCTTTCTTTCTTTCTTTCAATCTCACTCTGCTCATGGCAACCACAGCCTTGACCTGCTGGGCTCAGGCAATCCTTCTGCCTTAACCTTCCAAGTAGATGGAACTACAGGCACATGCCACCATGACTGGCTAGTTTTTGATTTATTGTAGAAATGAGGCCTCACCAAGTGTTCCCAGGCTGGTCTCCAACCTGTGAGCACAGGCAATTCTCTTACCTCAGCCTCCCAAAGTGCTGGGATTATATGCATGAGCCACCACGCCTGGCTAATATTTCTTTATGAGGGGTTCTAGGTGGACAATGGCATAGTTGAACAAATTCTGTACTCTAAGTCTAGTGCTGCCACTGACTGGTTATGTAACAGTGAGTAACTCATGACTCCTCATCCATAAATAACAAGATTGTACTAAATTGGTGTGTAGTGTGAATTCTAAAGAGTATGTGACAAGCAGTTTCCCATAGGTACAATCTAACACTTACTTCTCACTTCGAGTTTTTTTTTCAGTTGGAGTCTCACTCTGTCATCCAGGCTGGAGTGCCGTAGCACACTCACAGTCATACCAGCATCAACCTGCTGGGTTCCAACGATCCTTCCACCTCAGCCTTTCAAGTAGCCAGAACTACAATCGTGTGCTACAATGCCCGGCTAATTTTGATTTACTGTAGAGACGAGGTCTCGCCAAGTTGCCCAGACTGATCTCGAACCTATGGGCTCAGGCAATCCAATTGCCTTGGCTTCCCAAAGTGCTGGGATTACAGGTTCAGTCACCTAGCCCGGCCTCTCACTTAGATTTTAGACCATCTGTTGCACTAGATAAACATGATCGTTAATTAAATGTTAAGGGTTTATATATTGAAACTGGAGCATGAGCCCTAAACAAATAATGTGTGCCCTTTTGAATTAGTTCATATTTTTGTGCTATCTTTACCACAAAGTTTACCCTGATTTCTCCAGCTTGCAGAAGTATTTTCCTCCTTTGAAATTGCAATTGGACGTTATATATCCCTTTACATGTTATATAATTTTTTGTGTGATTTGCAAAGAATGAGTAACATGTAAATTGTAACTGTTTCATTCCTTGCATATATCGAATAATGTTTATCATTATTCAGTGTGTCATTGAATAATATATATTATATATTTTATGTAGTTATCTTTATTTAAATGTAAATTATTATAATATTATAATTTCTCACATATCAACAAATAAGCAACTTTCTATGCCTGCACTCATTTTTTTTTTCTTTCCTTTTTTTTTCTTTTAAAGGTGTTGGGTACAATTCAGGATTAGGTATGCAAACATTTATTATGCAGGTACCCTTGTTGATGAGGTGTGCTCCTCCCTCACATAGTAGTTTCTTTCAACAGTCAATCCCACCCCACCTCCCCGGCAGTTTCCCACCACTGCCAATCCCTTTTTGTAGCATTATGATAATTGTTCAAGGTCCACTTATGAGTGAGAATATATGGTACTCTGTTCTTTGTTTCTGTGATAGATCACTGAGTATGATCAACTCCAAATCCATTCAACTTGCTGCCAAGTCCATATGTTTGTCCTTTTTCATGGCTGCATAATATTCCATTATGTATATGTGCCAAAATTTTTTAATCCAGTCTAGCTTCGATGGGCAGCATGGTTGGTTCCATGTT
>NW_006965862.1:0-6757 GCF_000164805.1 Carlito syrichta
TTAAATAAAGTTCCTGGAGGTATAAAAACAAATAAGTACATGCCTCTATTAGATAGAATAATTAGAGACAATCCACTCTTGAAAATGAAATTTCAACAAGATTTGGAGAACAAGGTAAGAAGGGGAATAAAGTGAATCTAGAAAAGGCAAGGGAAGCAAAGAAAGGAAGTCACAAGATTGTTTTGAGGAGGTTGGTGCCACTCTGAATCTGCACTTGGAGCACCAGAAAGCAGGACTGTTACACAGAGATTGCTGTTGAGTACAGCACATATATTTTTCTAAAAGAAATGCCAAATCTCTCTCTCTCTTCTCTCTCTCTTTATCTCTCTCCCTTTCTCCCCTTGTCTTACACACACACACACACACACACACACACACACACACACACACACACACACTTTTTTTTTTTTTTTTTTGAGTTGGAGTCTCACTCTGTCGCCCAGACTGGAGTGCAGTGGCCGCTCCCGGCCACCGCAGCCTCGCCTGCTGGGCTCCGGCGATCCTTCTGCCTCAGCCTTCCGAGCAGCCGGAATTACAGGCACACGCTACCATGCCCGGCTGATTTTTTTTATTTTTTATTTATTGTAGAGATGAGGTCTCGCTGCCCAGGCGGGTCTCGAACCCGCGGGCTCAGGCAATCCACTCACCTCAGCCTCCCAAAGGCGCGGGATTACAGGCTGAGCCACCGAGCCCGGCACACACACCTTTTTATGCCCATGCAGTAATAAATATTTCAGAAAAAAAAATGTAAAAATTAAAGTTTTTACCTCTTATCAACAGGGTGTCTGAATGAAACGTAATTGTACACCTAACACTTAACTGTACCCCACAAAACCATAATAAAAATACGGATTAATTATTAAAAAAAATTAAAGTTTTAAAGCCCAAGTTTATCCAAGTTTATGAACTTGGATATATTAACTTACAGTGATTTTCAGAAGCTATTAAATACATGAAACCAGAGATTATTCCAGAAATAAAAAAAAATCAGGTTGAAGAATAAATTTATTTTAGTTAAGGAATATTCCTTCTGCTTATGTTTCAAACATAATCTGAAAAAATATTTTTGAAAACTGTTCAAAAATAACCAAATTATTGAATACAAGATAAAATATACATTAAGGCATGGGAGGATCATTGAAATTTTTGATGTTGGCCGACTAGAAGCCCCAAAAAAGAAGACAAATATAGAAGCTTTATGAAGATGGAAAGAACACACCAATGAATAAAAGGCACATCATTGCATGAACACATCTGCATGGTTTTCATTAACTCCAAGGAAACAAAAAGTCAAGTTTTAAAATCTGCTGAAATCTTCAAAAGATAATTTTCTTACAAAAGAATAAGTTTAGCATCAACTGCCTTTTCCACTGTATAAAATAGCAGAAAAAAATCACCACAATGTTCTGGCAAAATGTAATAGTCAAATTCCCATATTTGCTGCATCATTTCTTCAAAGGGTGATTAACTTTCTAAAATGTATTTCTTATTGCCTAGTTTTATGGGCAACTGATTTTTTTGGATGAATTTTAAAGCATATAATAAGAAATAGAAATTTTTGAAAGAAAAGACAAGATTTGTTTTATATTTATCTAGCATTTCAGAGAATAACATTCCACCTATCTGAAACAATATATTTCTAGTTAAATTAGATATAGTCAGTTGGCATTTGAACAGGTTTGATGTGTTTAATTTCTTCAATTAATTAATAAAGCATATTTAGTATACTGGTTAAAATGGATAATGGCAGAATAATAGCATTTTCAGATAAAGTCATTCCCTACATTATTTCTTACAGTGGTATATATGAACTAACCCCATTATACTGAAATTATACCAGAAGGAACACATGGTGGCCTATGAATGGTGGTTTCTTTCAGAACAATGGAACAAAGAAGTACCATAGTATCACATATCCAAATTTTATATTATATTAGATATAAGTAATATTGAAAAATAGATTAAAAGGGACAATGGAAAATAAAATCAGATTATTTAAAAATAATATTGTTAAATAAAATCTAATTATAATTAGACACAAGTGCCAGATATTTTAGCTTAAACAACAAAAAACTATTTAACACAGTACAGGAGGCTAGCAAGTCCAAAATCTAGATGGCAGCATGATTGGGCTCTGGTGAGGGTTTCTTTTCTGGTTTGAGGACAACCACATTTTTGCTATGTCTTCACAAGACAGAATGATTGAAAGTGAGGGAGAAGCATAGAGGAGAAAGATATAAGCCCAGCTCTCTGGTGTCTCCTCTTACAAGGGCACAAATCTCATCTGACCCACCTTCATGATCCCATCTAAATCTATTTGCCTTTCAAAGGTCCCATCTTCAAATATGATTATGCTGGTTTGGGCTTCAAAATATTCATTTTGAAGAAACTGAATTCAGCCTGTAACACCAGAAGATACAAAATTATAAGACTGTCTACTTTCATAAACTGCTCAAAGATGAAGTTAGCTAAAATAAATGAATATTTGAAATAATAAATGGCTAAAAGTTATAATTTGATGTTTGTGTTAAGCCAACACAAGAGGCAATGTAATTCCAGGGCCATATTTGATCACACATAAAATAGTAATTGTGTAATTATTATAATTTAGTATATTGTTAGTAGCAGTATACATTATTACTTATAACAATATAAGTTATGACACATACACACAATAAACTATTTTCAAATTTCAGTCAGTCAACTTATGAAAAATTCTAAATAATGATTAGCTTAAAAGAAAGAAATTCTTGTTAACAACATGGGCATGTAAAAGTACTATCAACCAAGACTAGAGAGAATAAATCAAGAAGAGAACAGGGGGAAGAGTAAGGATGTAACATCTTACAGGGTTTTCATTAACTCCAAGGAAACAAAGGCGAAGCTTATAACTAAAGATTATGAACTGTAGACTACCAAAATACTTCTGTAAAATGTAATTATTATTATAAAGATATTGAGATAAAATATTGCAATCAAAGAAGAAAGGGTTAAGGAAATTAAATCTTCATGACTAAAAGAAAGAAGTTACAGGGTAACCCCTTCGGATCCCCCCCCCCCCAGTGTGGGAGGTTCTCTGTCCTCTCAATAAATCTTGCTTTCTCACTTAAAAAAAAAGAAAGTAGTTTCATATTATTTAAAATTACTGTGGTAACTTCCAGTCAGAATACAAACAGGAAAGGCTAAAAGAAGTTGCTTCTGAGGAGGTAAAGGAAAGGAAACCCCTGCATTTCATCACAAGTTCTTCTTTAGTGCTGACTTAATAATATATACATATGTGACTTTTATAAAATTAAATATAAAGAAGAAATAATTAAATTCATAAAAATACTATTCAAAAACCAAAACATATAATTTATCACACTGAATATACTTAACAAAACTAGAACTATATAAAGTTCTAGATAGGTGTAATATTATTCTCTGAAATACTAGAGAAGTAAAAAATAAAGAAATCTTGTTCTTGCTCTTAAAAACATCCATTTCTTAGTGTATAATTTTAAATTCATCAGAAAAAAATGTAGCTAGTGAAAACATGAAGGCAATCAGTAATACATTTTAGAAAGCTAACCACTGTTTGAAAAAATGACATAGCTAATGATGCAATTATAATCATTAAATTTATTCTATAAGCAAGTAATTAATGACAACATTTACACTGATGAAAGCACACAAGAAGTAATGAAAATTTCTATAGAATTTGTGAAGACAGCATATAATTAAAAAATAAAAATTTAATACTATTAATTCATATCAAAACAATCATTATAAATTTCAACAAAAAAACCCACTTACTTCTAACTGAAAAGAATCATATACCTAGACAAAGTTGATTTCATTTCAGAAAAGGAATAAAAAAAGTATAATTCACTATTTTAATAGTGCCAAAGAGAAAAATTTATTTGCTCTTTCTAATTATTATATTACTATTTTTAATTTTTAATTTTAAAGATATAAGATATAATTCAGGATTAGGTATGCAAATGATCACTGTACAGGTAACGTTGAGTCTCAATTTGGTCCCCATATCACCTGGATGTGATCAGGTACCCTTATTCATGAAGTGTGCCCTCCCACTTCCTCCCCTGGCAGTTTCCCACCACTGTCAATCTCTTTCTTGTTGTATTATAATTGTTCAGTGTTCACTTATGAGTGAGGACATGTGGTACTCAGTAATTTGGTTCTGTGATCAATAACTTGGTGCTGAAAATTCTAAAACCAACCAAATTGGTGCAAAGTTCATAATTTTGCCCTCCTTTATGGCTGTGTAATATTCCATCATGTATGTGTATCACATTTAAAAAATCAATTCTACTTTCAGTGAGTAGCATGATTGGTTCCATGTTTCTCTGTTGTGAAAAATGCTGCAATAACAAGCATGTGCAGGTATCTTTTTTGTAGAACGATTCCAGGTATGTTCCCAGAAGGGGATTGCTGAGTCATATGGAAAGTTGATTTTTAGATCTTTGAGGAATTGCCACACTGTTTTCCACAGAGTTTGTACTAGTTTACACTCCCACTAACATTGTAGAAGTGCTCTCATTTTCCTGTATCATCTCCAGCATCTGTTGTTTTTTGAGTTATTGATGATGGCCATTCTGACTGGAGTTAGGTAGCGTGTCAGTGTAGTTTAAATTTTCATTTCTTTGAATATTAGAGAGACTGAGCATTTTTTCATGTATTTGTTGGCTGCTCATATGTCTTCTTTTGAGAAATGTCTATTCATATCCTTTGCCCACATTATAATAGGGCTGTTTGTTTGTTTGTTTTTCCCTGTATGATTGAATTCCTTGTAGATCCTAGATGTTTGGGCTTTTCCACATATACTGTGGGCAAATATTTTTCCCCAATCTGTGAGTTGTCTCCCCACTCTATTGATGGTTTCTTTGGCTTTGTATAAGCTCGTCAGTTTGATGAGGTTCCACTTGTCTAACTTATTTCTTAAGGCAGGGACATTTGGGGATTTGCTTAAGAATTGGTTGCCAGTTCCCATTTCTATAAGGGTGTCTCCTGCATTTTCTACCGTTCATATAGTTTGGAGTTTTACATTTATGTGTTTGATCCATTTCGAGTTGATTTTTGTGTTTGGTGATAGGTAGGAGTCTTGATTTAATTGTATGCATATGGTCAGCCAATTTTCCCAGGACCATTTACTGAATAAATTCCCCTCTCCCCTGTGGTTGTTAGTGGAGATTTTGTCAAAGATGAGTTGGTTGAGAAATTGAAGTTTTGCTTCTGGAATCTGTATCTCGTTGCATCGGTCTACATGCCTGTTCTTGTACCAATACCAGGTTGTTTTGATTATTGTTGCCTTATAATAAAGTTTAAAAGTTTAAAGTCTGGGAGTGTGATACTTCCTGCTTAGGATATATATATATATCCTAAAATGCTTAGCATATATATATATATATATATAGCTAAGGATTGTTTCGGCTATTCATGGTCATTTATGATTCCATATGAATTTCTGTATTGTTGTTTCCAGTTCTGAGAAGAATGATGCTGGTAATTTAATGAGTATTGTGCTAAAATTGTAGATTGCCTGGGTAGGATAGACACCTTAACAATATTGATTCTTTCAATTCACGAGCATGAAATATTTTACTAATTGGTTGTGTCATCTTTGATTTCTTTGAGCAATAATTTGTAGTCATTTTAAAAGTTTTTCACATCTCTGCTTAGGGGGATGCCAAAGTATTTCTTTCTTTCTTTCTTTTTGAAGCTATTCTGAATGAGATTGTGCTTTTTTATTTGGTTCTCTGCCTGTATAAGAATTCTACTGTCGTTTGCAAGTTAATTTTTGTATCCTGTGACTTTGCCAAAGTCCTTTATCAGTGCAAGAAGGTTTTTTGACAGATTATCTTGAATTTTCAAGGTATAGCATCATATTATCTGTGAAGAGGAATAACTTGACTTCCTCTCTCCCTACAAGGATACACTTGATTTAATTGCATGCATATGGTCAGTCATTTCCTTCTCTTGTCTAATTGCTCTAGTTTGGACTTCCCAACACTATGTTGAACAAGAGGGATGAAAGTGGGCAGCCTTGTATTTTTCCAGTTTTCAGAAAAAATGCTTCCAATTTTTGATCATTTAGCAATATGTTGGCTGCAGGTTTTTCATATATGATTCCTACTATTTTGAGATATGCTTATTTCTCTCTATGCCTACATGTTCAGGGGTTTTTATCAAAAAGGGATGTTGGATTTTAACAAAAGCTGTTTCTGCATCTAATGATATAATCATGTGATACCTCTTTTTACTTCTGTTGATGTATTTAATTACATTTATGGCCTTGTGGATGTTGAACTTGCCCTGCATTCCAGGGATGAAGCCTACTTAACCATGGCAAGAGATTTTTGAGATGTGTTGTTGGATCTGATTTGCTAGAATCTTGTTGAGTACTTCTGCAGCTATGTCCATGAGGGATATTGGCCTGCAGCTCTATTTCTTTGTTGAATCTATATCTGATTTGAGTGTATGTGAAGAAAAACATTCTTTCTTCTGCTTGGTTAATTCTGCTTTTCATGCTTGTTAGTATGTTATTTATTTTGTTCACTGTATTCTTTATTGCCATCATCTCACTTAACAACTCCTTCATTCTTTTCTCTTGTCTTTTCATTTCTATGTATACTTCTCTATTAATATCTTGATCTCTGGGTTTGTGGTTTGGGAGCAGTCATTCTGGAGGCTCTTCATTGAGTTTCAAAGTATGCATTCTCAGATACCCTCTTCCCAGGAGTCTGTATGGGACCTG
>NW_006965863.1:0-5463 GCF_000164805.1 Carlito syrichta
AAGATTTCTATCTACACTCTGCTTTCAGAACTTTCTGCCAAGGATCACCCTCACAGTACTGATTGCAGTTTCCACAGTAAAATTCTCTGTGACATTCCCAAGACTTACCAAGGTTCAGACTATTCTTCAACACACGTTTTTATAAGACCAATTAGCTCTTATTTTCTCTTGATAAACAAAAACACATTTCAAAATCTTACATACACAGTCTGATTTCTTTACCACTATGGCTCCTAGTAGAGCCACACATCACTCATTACTTTTCACAGAGTAACAATTTTTTATTTTGGAGAACCAAATCATAGGTATTTGAGAACTGTCTGTCACATGCAAGTATTTAGCATACCAGAAGTTCCACAAAGGTACATCATGCATACATTCTTTTCATACTTTCATAAAGTAGGTAGATGCATAGATGATACAGTGAATAGGTAGGTAGGTAGGTAGATAGATAGATAGATAGATAGATAGATAGATAGAAAGAAAGATAATTGAGAGATAGATGATAGAGATAACCAAAAGTGCCCCAGGCTGAATTTCCCAGTGAGCAGACCCTGATATGAAAATGAGCATGAAGGAAAATTATCAGGAAGTGCTTTTTGGGTGGAAGGGAAGGGTTGGAAAGCAATATTGGGTAGAGGGGAAAGTAAAACTGGAATGCAGGTCCAATAAGGCCCCAGGTAGCCACACATCTTAGAACTGGAATGGACATTTAGAACTGTCTCAAGCTGATGCAAGGAGCTTTATATGCTCACATTGGTTAGTCATTGGGTACAAGCTGCTCCTGGAAGAAGGTGTGACTACAAGTGACTAGGTTTCTGGCCTAGGTGCTATTCCAAGCAGGTAAGGGACTTCTAGCAACACTTTCAGCTCATGGATGAATAAGTACTTTATTCATAAAGGAGGATCTGGGTGGCATATCACATTATTTATAACCCTGAGGTAAAGCAACTCTATAACATATAAAAATTAAAATGGAGTGTGTATATATGTATATATATTAATAATATGTACATACATATATATCAAATATGTGTAAATATATAAAAACAATGCATGGGGATTGTTTCAATATTCTGTCTTGCTTAGATATTTTAAAGTATGAAAAGATTACCTATTAATAACAAGATTTAATATGTCTAAGATATTAAAAATAACTAAAGGTCCTGAAAATAGTATTTCAGTTGTCACACCCAGAAAATAATTATTGTTGACATAAAATTTTGTTAGAATTATTTTTTAATTTCATGGAAAACATCTTATTGTTTTCAGTTCTTAAATTTTTGTGAGAATAACATCACTAACTTGATTAGTGTTGACAAAAAGTGCCAAATTCAGAATTATTCTAAGTCAAATGTGAGTGGCCTAGGCCCATGACACTGTCCCTAGAGATCTTAAGAACGTGAACCTGAGGTGGTAGAATTGCAGCTTGGTTATATAAAGCTTAAGAAGACAGAAGAGCTGGGCTCGGTGGCTCAGCCTGTAATTCCGCACCTTTGGGAGGCTGAGATGAGTGGATTGCCTGAGCCCGCGGATTTGAGACCCGCCTGGGCAACGAGACCTCATCTCTACAATAAATCAAAAAATCAGCCGGGCATGGTAATACATGCCTGTGATTCTGGCTACTTGGAAGACTGAGGCGGAAGGATCGCTGGAGCCCAGCAGGTCGAGGCTGCGGTGGCCGGGAGTGGCCACTGCACTCCAGTCTGGCCAAAAGAGTGAGACTCCAACTCAAAAAAAAAAAAAAAAAAAAAAGACAGAAGTTACAAAAAAAAATAAATCAATTCATGTGAGATTTACATGGATTCAGCCTGGGAAAGTGAGACATCTCCAAGAGGGGTCTTGCAGGTCATAGGTGGATTCAAAGATTACCTGATTGGCAATTAGCAGCAAGAGTAGGACTTTGTCTTTAAAAATTTTGAAATCAGTAAAGGAAATGCCATATTGAGATAGGGAGTCAAGTTTCTTCACAGGTGGCAACTAGCTCTTCTGTGGACCCCCGAGAAGGATATTATACATAGATGCAATTTTCCCCAAGAGATGGATTTGCAGGGTCATAAAATATTTTGATTTTCTTCTTGCTCTGTTATGTGATGTTATGCCAGAGTCAGGTTGGAAATTAAACCACATTATACAGGGTTAATAGACCCATATCCCCAGTTCCCTTAATTAGCAATTTGGCAAGAGATGAGAAAAAAATGTTAAAGTTAGTCCTCATCAGAATATCAGTATATAATAAAATTCACACATATAAAATCAGGGAAAAGACATATATATGTTTTTAAATCAAAATTACTAACTCAGAAATGCTAAGGATTCATTTCAATGATGAAGCCAGAATTTGTGTGTGTGTGTGTGTGTGTGTGTGTGTGTGTGTGTGTGTTTGAGTGTATGTGTATGTGTGTGCACTTAAATTATTTTAAGCTGGAATTTCTGTAAAAAACACTGTATTTTTTGTTTGATTTTTCTTAAAAGTAGTAAATATCTAATACATTAGGTGCCATACCTAAAGTATTAGATATTTAATTTCTTTATTTTCTAGGATTTTTTAGTTTCCTTTATATCAGAATTATGTAAATATTAAGAGCTTCTATAAACCAATTAAAATAGAGCTTCTTATTTTAATAAACAAATTAAAATAGAGCTTCTTATATCTAATTTATTTATTTCTCCAGATGTAGAAAAATATTTCAAACACAAAATGAAAAGTAAAAGCTTTCATAATTACAGACACAGACATTGAGCTTGCAACTTTAGTGCTATACCCTTTATTATAGATTAAAATAAACACAGAAAACAAAGACACATCTGGATGTCAAAAAGCTCTTTTACTTTCTAGGAGAAAGTCAATGTATTCTTGAACCAAAAATCAAACAACCCAACAAACAAAATCTTCTGCCATCTCTCATCCAATAGAATATGTCTCCATGTGAAAAAGATCATCAAGTAGGTCATAAAACTAAATTCACAAACATTGTTGGCACATTAAGAAATTACTTATGAGGCCTGGCACAGTGGCTCCTGTAATCCCAGCATTCAGGGAGGCTGAGATGGGCAGGTTGCTTGAGCCCGGGAGTTTGAGACCAATCTGGGCAACATAGCAAAACCTCATCTCTACAAATAAAAATTTAAAAATAGCTGAGAATGGTGGCATAAGCCTGTAGTCCCAGGTACACAGAATGCTGAGACAGAAGGATTACCTGAGCCTAGGCAGTCCAGCCTGGGTGACAGAAACCCTGACTCAAAAAAAAAAAAAAGAAAAGAAAAGAAAAGAAATGACTTATGGATTGTATAAAGTCAGAAACCAAAACAAAAGCAAGAACAGAATCGAAGAAAAAGGGAGCCAGAGTTGGTGAAATTAAACTTCTGTTGCCAATTGGAGTTGGCTGCGGGAGCCAAGAGAGGATGGCTACTTCTCAGGCTACTTGGTTTAATTGGCCCTGGAAGTTGCATTTACTCAGATGTCTTGGTGGAACCTCCAGTTAGAATGAACTTATGAAAAGATGTATTTAATTCATTGGTAAAGGAACCAAGAAACTTGTAAAACTAGTCGGTTAATTCTATTTGTAAAAAAATAAAATAAAAAATAAAAATAAATTTAAATGAATACCTAAACCCATATCTCCTCTCAACGAGGAGCATTCCAGCATTGCAAGGTTCAGTCTCAGAGGAGTTTGTTCCTCCTCAATCTCCTTATTTCCTCTTAATGAAAGCTATACCAGCTCAGAGATTCACTTCCACCTGTGTTGGCTTCATATCACAAGGTCATTCTACTCTATGTCTGTGCTTGGCTGCCTTTCTGACTTCTCCAAATTATAACTCTCATTGTTTTTATTAGTACTTTGTTTAATCTTTAAAATTTTATTGAATCGTATTTTTCTCAAAGTATACATTTATCTACTTAGCAGAATACAGTGTATGTAAATTTCTAAGACTGTATGTTATGTGTTATGGTAGAAACACTTAGTTTTTTCACTTCCCACAATTTTGTATATTAAAAGTAGAAACTGAATGGCTGGACTCAACCTCTGATGGGTTAAGATACAAACATGTATTCAAGTGTTAATCAAAATTTATTCTTGGAAGAACCAAGAATCCAAGAGCCTCTTATATCTAGTGTTCATTTTTATGAAAAAAATCACCCATGCATGATGACTTGTCTCCCACCATAAGTCTTATTCTGACAAATCAGAGCAGCATTTTGGCAAGTACAAAGGAGAACATATATTGAATCAAGTATTTTCAGACTTTTTCCTCTGTTGGTAGCTTAGGGAATTATACTCTAGTAAATAATAAAGCACTCTACAACTTATTCTAAAAATTTTTCTGATTTAAACTTTCTGACACAGCATGATATGGTTGATTGTACCAATGGATTTTCCCCCTCAGATCAAGAAAAACTGCACAACAATAATTACCTAATTAAGATTTGCATAATTATTATTACTGAACTCCAAGAGAACAGTTGTAGTAACAATATAACAATTCATCTAAGGCCAATTAAGTTGTGTTTCTGTTCTGCTTTAATTTATTTTAATCCAAATGAGCAATAAACCTGTTTTGTCTAGTTGATGATTTAATTAACTACAGTATATTAAGAAGTTAGAAATTGCTATTATGTTGAAAACCTCAATGCCCTTCAAGGATAGTGTCTTTATTCCTTGTTTCTTAAATAGTTTAGAAGCTTCACCATTTTCATAAGTAAGGCCATTATCCAAAGTAATATTAACATGCAGCAAAATTTAATGATTCAAGAGTGTTTGTTTAATAACAGAGAAAGGGAAAGAACAGGACAAAATCACTTTCAATGAAACGGAAAGAATTAGTCTAATGTCTTTGACAGTCATACTGGAAAAGCAGCAACACAAAGTTGAAACTCCACTTACTTTCTGAAATGAGCAGAAGCATTCAAGGACATAGGAAACAGGATCAAAGAGAAGGTATGAGATGGATTTTATCTAAGGTCTTTGATTTATATGAATTGAAAATATCTCTAAGACTACTCTGGAAGAGCAGCACAAAAGAAAGAGCATATTAAAAATTTCAGTGGGTTTCATAGTCCAAAATCAAAGGTACCCTACACAATTAGAAAAGGAGAAAAGTCACTAAGAACTATGGAGCTAGAATGACCCAATGAGAATTACAAAAATTTTGAAAATCTTTTTTGTTTTATTTGATGATCTTAGGTTTAATGATGCATGGGTTTTACAGCTAGCAAATATAATCACACAATCACTCATGTTTTGTGAACAGTAATATACAACCTGAGAAACTCTCAATATCCACACCTATTCACTCTTGTTTAAACCCTCAATTCATCTTCCCGATATTTTTTCTATCACAACTATGTATTAACTCTTCATTCACCTATTTTTTACATCTTTCTTAATTTATCAGTTAATTCTCTTTGTAGAGATAAATTGACCTCTTATTTCCTTCAACTCTTTATGGTGAAAAAAAAAA
>NW_006965864.1:0-3833 GCF_000164805.1 Carlito syrichta
ACATACACAGGGCTTACAATAACCACTTGCAAATACTTTTTTTTTTTTCTTTGTAACCTTGAGGTTTTGTTTTGGGATGGCCATTTCCTGCCATGTGTTTGAAGTATTAAAAAGTCTGCCCAATAAACACAGAAAGAGGAATGAATTGAAACTCTGATAGGGGAACTATTAAGTTCAGCTCATCCCTGAGAGTTCATTAGGAAGAAAAACCTCTCTAGTTTTGTAGGTTCTCTAACTCTTGCTATATTCCTTTGGTGCCCAGCAAAAACAATTTAAAAATGCAAGATAAATTTACCAGATAAAAAGTATAGCAGCTCTTTAAGTATTTTTCTCCAGCTGGTGTATGAAAGAGAATTCTGTGTTAAACAATTATGGGGTTTGAGCAAAGATTCATAAATATGATAACCTTTTGGATTTGCTTATTATTATATACTCATCCTTCTACAGTTATCAACATTTGAAATGATTTTTATTTCTTTTCTTTTTTTTTTTTTTTGAGACAGGGTTTCTCTCTGTCATCCATCCTGGAGCGAAGTGGCATGATCATAACTCACTGCAGACTCGAACTCTTAGGCTCAAGAGATGCTCTCACCTCAGCCTCCCAAAACACTGGGACTACAGGTGTGAGCCACCAGGTGCAATCTCTTTATTGAATTTAGGGGAATATTTTTGGTCACAAGAAGTTTTAATGTACTTATCTAAATATGTTTTTATCTTCTTATTTCTGATTCTTGCCTTATTTATAAGATCATTTGCCTCCATGTAGATTTTTTTTTTTTGAAAGCAGGATTTATTGAGAAGACAGAAAAACTCCCACAGTGGGAGGGGACCTGAAGGGGTTGCCCCATGCAGATTTTATATGTAATTTTCTAAGTATTTATCTAACCTAGATGAATATTATTTTTTATACTGAGGTTTTTGTTGAAATAAAATATGATTTTATATATCTATATTTAAGAGAAAATACTGGAACTTTATACATTGATAGTTACAAGTAAAGCAATACTGTTAAGTTTTTCATGAATTACATTTAACATTATTAATATTTTTGAGGTGTCTTAAAATATGTGTACAATTTAATTCTGCTATTCCAGTGTTAAGAATCCACTGGAAGCATAAGAAACTTGTGTAAATATTTTCATGATAAGAAAAAGAATGGCCATACACTGAGGTTTTAAAACTGCTAATTATTTGTAAGATGTTATGCTCCATCTTAGATCTTGAACATGTCAAAATTCAGTTTCTGTGCCTCAAATGTTTGAAAGATGTTTCCATTGATGCTGTTAAATATATTCCTCCAGGGAAGGGTTAAGAGAGAGAGACAGGCATTCCTAATCAGAGGTTGTAAGGGGAAATTCAAAGGGGACCAGATTTACACACAAGATACAAAAATTAATATTTAATAGGATGAAGGTTACCAGAATCCTGGGCATTTGGGATGGGTGAAAAGCTGGGAGACATTGGTCAAAGTACACAAAGCTACAAGAACCTAATTTAATTGTCTTCAGGTAGATAGCCAATTATGATAGCTTTTATTCAACAATCCAGCCTTTTACAAATAAGCTGATATACAACCTTGCCATAAATCAAATGGCATATATACTAAACTTATTTTCTGATTCATTAATAAGATTAATAAAATGAGTATCTTAAGTGCTTGGTGGGATAGTGGTAAGCATAAATTATGAGTATCTTATATATGACAGACATTATTTATTGCATAATTTTATGTCTAAGTCTTTTCCAATTAAATAATGAATCCATTTTGATATACTTAAAGTATTGTTGTTTTATATCTTGATCCAGTCGATGTTTGATGCTTCATTTGATTTTTGTTTTGTACAAATCTTTTGAAATGAAAATAGTTAACCTAGCTTTATTCCCATGACATTCTATTTATTTCATAACTTCTCCTTGCTTTGCATTTCATATTTGCATTCTCCTTGCTTTGCATTTAATCTCCTTGCATTTCATATGCTTCTCCTTGCATAACTTCTCTTTTCTATATAATGATATAATGAACACATTCATATAACTTCGTGAAAGCAAAAAGGTCAACAAAGCAGGTGAAGTTTCCCGGTCATTTGGATCTTGCATTAAAACAGTAAAGAGCCCGCGGGTTTGAGACCCGCCTGGGCAGCGAGACCTCATCTCTACAATAAATGAAAAAATCAGCTGGGCATGGTGGCACATGCCTGTAATTTCGGTTACTCGGAAGGCTGAGGTGGAAGGATCGCCGGATCCCAGCAGGCCAAGGCTGCGGTGGCCAGGAGCGGCCACTGCACTCCAGTCTGGGTGACAGAGTGAAACTCCAACCCAAAAAACCCCCCCAAAAACAATAAAGATACAGAACAATGTATTCAATGAATGTATGATGTATGACACAGTGTCCTCGGGGATAAATTATATGCAGGATTTTATTACATGCAGAAGATTGTAAGTATCATGGTAAATGCATGATTTTCTAGAATGTGGTCTTGGGAGGACTGTGTGTATTAGATGAAGTCGGGTCCATTGGATTTTTCAGAAAGAGAGCAGAACCCAAAGACCAAGAATAACAAAGAAAGATGCCACACAAGAAACATGAGAAAGGCTGCACATCTGCTGTCAGATCAAATTGGTCATAAACATGGAATAGGCACAGGAAAAACAAGTCTTCCACTGTGTCATATGAAAAATGCCCAAATTTGTGATACTTTGTACATTTTCATATTAATTTGTTGGTTTATCGTTTGCTTATGCTGTTGTTCGGATCTCAATCACCAAGTGTTTTGGCACAGAAGAGATATCATTTCTGTGGGGGAGGAGATATTATCTCCAGTAGGGATGGAAGTTTTAAACAGGTAACAAAGGGGGTGTCCCTAATTTTTCTGGCAGAAATGTATCCAAGCTGAATACAAGTATAAATATTAAAAATACACGATATTCATTAACTCATGTTCTCCATCCCAGAGCTACTGACATTCTGGGCCTGCTCATTTATCATGGAGGGGTTTGTCTCATGAATTATATTTTGTTTATTGTCATACCTGCTTCCTTTGACCCTCCTCAGGGTAAGCCAAACATTTCATTGCTCGGTGTCCACAGGAGGAAAGCCATCCATCTTACCAGTGAGAACAACAGTGTTAACAAAAACATCATAAATTATTTTTATATCATTGTTATAATAAGAAACATAAGGAAGATCAGTTGCTGGGCACTGCTAGAGCAGGGAGGCATGTGGGAGGGTGGGATCACATATATCACAAAGGGTACCTGTTCCACTACCAGGGGAGTGAAGGCCACCTAGAAGCCTAACCTTCACCTGCATGCAGCCTACTCATGTGGTTAACCCTCACTTGTACCCAACAGCTCTATAATAAATAAATAATTTTTTAAAAAAACAAAAAGTAAGAAAAAAGGAAGAGAAGCTGCAAAGAACACTAACATACACAACATTTGTGATATGCATGGGATAATAGTCATGCTTTCGTCTAAATATTGTATGAATTTATATGTATAGAAAGAGAGGTTTTACAAGAAAATTAAAATATTTGGACCAAACAATAACAAAGAGAATGCAGATAGGCTAAGCATAGTGTTTTCAAATAATCGTAGGAAAGAATATAGAGAGAAAATGTGGAAAGGTTGATATAAAGTAGTGGGCAACCCCCTCGGGTCCCCTCCCACTGTAGGAGCTTTTCTGTCCTCTCAGTAAATCCTGCTTTCTCACAAAAAAGATATAAAGTGGTAATAATTTAATGACATTAAAATAGGTTACACATTTAAGATGAGATTGTCAGAACCTTAAAGACTATAATAATATAGCAGGGAGTCTATTAAAATGTGGGAAG
>NW_006965865.1:0-5742 GCF_000164805.1 Carlito syrichta
CCATCTCCCTCCCCCCTCCATAGTTTCCCACTACTGTCAGTCATTTTCTTATAGTATTACATTGGATGTTCAAGGTCCACTATATGAGGGAGAACATGTGATGCTTGAATCTTTGTTTCTGTGAGAGGTCACTCAGTATTATAGATTCTAGTTCCATCCAGGTTGCTGCGAAATTCATGATTTTGTTCTTTTTTATGGCTGCATAGTATTCCATCATGTATATGTACCACATTTCTTTAATTCAGTCCTCTTTTGATGGGCAGCATGGTTGCTTCCAGGTTCATGCTATTGTATCACAGGATTTCTTAAAACAAGCTATAAAGGACACAACAACTAAGGGAAAAGATATGCACAAAATATACCATGAACAAAGTGACAAAATAAGCCACAGACTGAAAGAAGATATTTGCAAAATCTCAACTGACAAAGGATATATCTATGTAAAGACAGCCTACTAATCAATGACAATAATTTAACCCAGTAGAAAAATAGACAAAGTATAGGAACAAACAATTCATAGAGAGGTTCTCGGCTGGGCGCTATGGCTCATGACTGTAATCCCAGCACTTTGGGAGTCTAAGATGAGAGAATTGTCTGAACCCAGGGGTTCAGGACCAGCCTGGGCAACTTGGTGAGATCTCGTCTCTACAATACATTTTTTATTTTAATTTTAAAGGTGTGGGGTACAATTCAGGGTTAGGTATACAAATGTTCATTATGCAGGTACCCTTGTTGATGAGGTGTGCACCCTTCCCCAGGCAGATTCCCACTACTGCCAATCCCACCTCCCCGCACCCCCCACACCCCCACAGTGTCACACTACTGCTAGTCTTTTTATAGGATTACGAAAGTTGTTCAAGGTTCGCTTGTGAGTGAGAACATGTAATACTCAGTTCTTTGTTTCTATAAAAGATCACTCAGTATTATGAACTCTAAGTCTATCCAGGTTGCTGTGAAGTTCATGATTTTGTTCTTCTTTAAGGCTGCATAATATTCCATTCTGTATATGTACCATATTAAAAAAATATCCTGTCCTCTTTTGATGGGCAGCACGGTTGATTCCATGTTCTTGCTATTGTCAACAATGCTGCAATAGACATGCATGTGCAACATCTTTTTTATAGAGTGTTTTGAGTTCTTGCGGGTATGTTTCCAGTAACGGGATTGCAGGGTCATATGGAAGGTCTATTTTTAGATCTCTTAGGAATTGCCACACTGTTTTCCACAGAGGCTGTACTAGTTTACACTCCCACCAACAGTGTAGAAGTGTTCCCTTCTCCCCACATCCTCTCCAGCATCTGCTTTTTTTTTTTTTTTTTTTTGAGTTATTGATGATGGCCACCCTGACTGGAGTTAGGTGGTATCTCAGTGTAGTTTTATTTTTTTATTTTTTATTTTTTTTTTGAGTTGGAGTCTCACTCTGTCACCCAGACTGGAGTGCAGTGGCTGCTCCCAGCCACTGCAGCCTCGACCTGCTGGGCTCCAGCGATCCTTCCGCCTCAGCTTTCTGAGTAGCCGGAATTACAGGCATGTGCTACCACGCCCAGCTGATTTTTTGATTTATTGTAGAGATGAGGTCTCGCTGTCCAGGCGGGTCTCGAACCCGCGGGCTCAGGCAATCCACTCACCTCAGCCTCCCAAAGGCGCGGGATTACAGGCTGAGCCACCGAGCCCGGCTCAGTGTAGTTTTAATTTGCATTTCTTTGATGACCAGGAAAGCTGAGCATTTTTTCTTGTATCTGTTGACTGTTCATGTGTCTTGTTTTGAGAAGTGTCTATTCTTATCTTTTGCCCACTTTGTAATGGGGCTGTTTGTTTGTTTTTTCATTTCAGCACATTTGAGTTCCTTGTAGATTCTAGATGTTAGGTCTTTGTCGGACATATAGTTGGAAAATATTTTTTCCAGTCTGTGGGCTGTCTCCCTGCTCTCTTGAAGGTTTCTTTGGCTTTGCAGGAGCTTGTGAGTTTGATGAGGTCCCTCTTTATCTTATCTCTTATGGCATGGGCACTTGGGGTTTTGATCAGGAATTGGTTGTCAGTTCCAATTTCCATAAGGATTCTTATAGTTTGAGGTTTTATGTTTAGGTCTTTGATCCATTTAGAGTTGATCTTTGTGTATGGGGATAAGTAGGGATCTTGTTTTAATCTTCTGCATGTGGTCAGTCAGTTTTCCCAGCACCATTTACTGAATAGATTCTCCTCTCCCCAGTGGTTGGTGGTGGAAGCTTTGTCAAAGATGAGTTGGTTGAGAAATTGAGATTTTGGTTCCAGAATTTTTATTCCGTTCCATTGATTTATATGCTTGTTCTTGTACCAATACCAGGCCTGTTTTGATTATTTTAGCTTTATAATAAAGTTTAAAGTCTGGGAATGTGATACTTCCTGCTTTTTTTTTTTTTTTTTGCTGAGGATTGTTTTGGAGATTTGTGGTTGTTTATATTTCCGTATGAATTCCTGTATTGTCATTTTCAGGTCTGAGAAAAATGCTGCTGATAATTTAATGGGTATTGTATTAAAACTGTAGATCGCCTTGGGTAGGATGACATCTTAACAATGTTGACTTTTCTAATCCATGAGCATGGAATATTTTTCCATTTGTTTGTTGGGCTATTCTTTTATTAATCTATTTTATTTTATTTTTTTTAGTTGGAGTCTCACCTTGTCACGCAAACTGGAGTGCAGTGGCACACTTATAGCCACTGCAGCCTCAATCTGCTGGGCTCAGGCAATTCTTCCACTTCTGCTTTTCAAGTAACTGAAACCACAGGTGCATGCCACCACACCCAGCTAATTTTTTTATTTATTATAGAAACAGATCTCACCAAGTTTCCCAGGTTGGTCTAGAACCCCTGGGCTCAGGAAGTCCTCTCACTTTGGACTCCCAAAGTTCTTGGATTGCAGTCTTGAGCCACTGTGCCTGGCTTGTATTTTTATATTTAAAGTGGGCTATTTTGTAGGTAGTTTATTGTTGAATCTTACACTTCTTTGCCATTTATTGTGGGTGTTTAGATCATTTATATTTAATGCAATTTTATGCTTCATTTCTAAATGATTATGTTGCTACTTTTCTATTTTTCTCACTTTTTCTTTGGTCTATTTCCCCTCTTTTTCCATGCTTTCTTTTGGGTTATTTTACTATTATATTTATCTCCTTTGTTAGTTTATTAACTACAAATCTTTGATTTTTAAGTTGCTTTTAGGGTATATAATATACGTTTTAATAGTTTACCTTGGCCAGGTGTGGTGACAAAGCCTGTATCCTAACATCTGAGGCTAGAGGGTTGCCTGAGCCCAGGGATTCGAGACCAGTTTGGGAAACTGGGTGAAACCTCATCTCTACAATGAATCACAAAAACTAGCTTGACATGGTGGTGTGTCTGTAGTTCCAACTACTTGGAAGACTGAAGTGGAAGGATCGCTTAAGTCCAGCAGATTGAGGCTGCAGAGGCCGTGATCATGCCACTGCATGCCAGCCTGGGTGACAAGAGACTCCAACTCCAAAAAAACAAAACAAAAAACCCCCCAAAACAGTTTACCTTCACATACAATATAGAAACTTGAATATAACATACTTCCATTCCCTTAATGCTATTGTTGTCTTATATTTTACTATTATTATTATATATTAAATATCTGCATATTTAATGAAATATAAATTATAGATATATTATACATACATGTTTTTATAATCTTATATACTGCCAGTCTTTAAATATTTTATAGTATAAAATAACAATTCAAACTTTAAGTTTTAGATCTCCTGACACTGTACATAATATATCAAGTTTAGCAAAATCTCTCTACAATAAATTTTTTAAAAAAATTAGTGGATGTGGTTGTGCATGCCTGTAGTTCCAGCTACTTGGAAGACTGAGGCAGAAATATCACCTGAGACCAGCAGATTGAGGCTGTGGTGGCCGTGAGCATGCCACTGCACTCCAGCCTGGGTGACAGAGTGAGAGTCTAACTTAACAAAATAAAAATAAAAATAAATAAAAGAGAAAAACTCTCATTTCCAACAAATATATGAAACATAAGTATTAAAATGCAAATTTAAACAATAAGCTAACATGAATTACTTATCAAATTGGGAAAAATTTAAATATTTGATAGCATTAAGTACTAGCGAAGATGTGGGAAATGGGGATTCCTTCATTCTGCTGGAGGAGTGTAAATTGGTAAAATCACTTTTGAGAACATTTGTATAAAGTTGCAAATGAACAGACATACTTGATGATTGAGATTTTCATTTCTAGATATGTATTTGTGGGAAACTCTCATACCTGATCACTAGGATATATTTGTACAAGGATGATTATTCAAGTATTGCTTATGACAGTGAATAATTGGAAACAACATAAATTAATAGGGGAGTAGGTGAATACATTATGATCTGTTCACACTACAGAATATTATACAATAGTTAAAAGGAATGAATTTGGATTTTTAAATGGGTAACGCTAGAAAACATAACATTGAGACAAAAATCAAGTTACAAAAGAATTATATAATAGATGTTTAAAAGCATGGATTTAAAAAATCTGGTCATCTTAACTAGGCTACAAGACTTGGGCAAATTATATAATCTTTTAATCTATAAAAATGGGATAATATCTAAAAACCATACTACATAAAGGAAAAGGAGTGCCCCAAATCAATATTTGACAGTATGTCCCTAACAGTATGCAAAGGAGGTTATATTACGCCTGATTGATGTGAATATTGCCAGTCTTTTAGTAGGTATTTTCCAGTGGGAGTTATTGGTATACAGTCTTTTGTAATGTAATGTACACTAAAATAATCTATTTTTTCATTCTGATTTATGCCCACCATGAAATTGTCTAATTTACAAATGAGATTCCCAAGTTAAGTGTTGCAGGTGCATCTTGATTTCTGCTTGCTACTTATAGTGGAATGCTAGAGGAAGGAGATAAATTGATAGAAGGACTTGATAATTTGGGAAATTCTAAGTCTGTCTAGATGGTAAGGACATTAAAATTAAGAGATTCACTGCCTGAAAAGCATGCTCTAGGAAAACAAAGCAAAACAAAACAAAACAAAACAAAATCCCACAAAAACTAAATGTGTGACTATACAGCCCTTTGTTGACATGTTGGAAAGATCAAAAGGTTCAGAGTAGATACAGGTTAAGGGCATACAATTCTATCTCTTTAATCAAAACTGGGAGTCTCTAGAAAGCTTAAGAACTGTTTTTCTCAGCACAATAAAGTGAAGTGCAATATAATTAGGTATGTCTGTGTATTCTTGTGGGTAAGTTCAATGATCTTTGATTTGATTTTTTAAAATTCATCTGAAAACATTTTAAAGATGACTTTCATGTTTATCACTTTTACAATTATGCTCATAGTAGTCTCCTTTATCATTATACCTCATTTATCTATAAAATGAGGATTGTAACTTCTCACATCATAGGAGTTTTATAGTTTACTCTGTGTAAAACTCTTGGAATAGCTCCTGGTCCATAGTAATTATTCAAAACTTGATAGCCATGATGATCTTCTATTACATAAAAGAGCCTGAAAAAATATAATCTATCTGGTCTGCCCATTTTCATTCTATTTGTTAGGGTATACTCTCTTACACTGTGCTGCAGCCTGGGGTCGTTTGGAAACCTTAAAAGCACTGGTAGAACTGGATGTTGATATAGAAGCTTTGAACTTCCGGGAGGAAAGAGCTCGAGATGTTGCTGCTAGGTATTCCCAGACTGAGTGTATTGAATTC
>NW_006965866.1:0-998 GCF_000164805.1 Carlito syrichta
CCAGGATCATATTATGTTTTAATGGTACCTCTCTCCTGCATCTTAAGGGCTGTCCTAGAAAAACATTTTGAAGCAATAAAGCATCCATTTGTTTTCTAAGTAATGAGAAAGGCATTCCTCTTGGTATTACCTATTTATTCAGGAAGAGAAGTTACCAGCTGCTAATAAGCTTTATCCAAAGAGGGTCATAGAAAACAGAAGAAACTGCAAAAGTGAGGTTCTCTTCAATTTTATATGCAATTAACAAATACCCAGAAATGACTGATTGACCCTCCAATGCCAGTGACTTTTGGCCAGCTGTATTTAAGTGTGAGTGCCTGTCAGATATATTAAAAGCTTCTGACTTCAATAAGGACTGTGTAGCCCAAGCCAATGACAAATAAAAGGTGATGACCGTGAGTAGCTAAGAGTGGACTGATCTCTCTATTTTCTAAGATGATAGTAGTGATTTAGACTTACTAGTTTTTCTTCTTTGGGAAAGGATTTCTTTTCATTTTTAGATGAGTATTGCTTTTTTTTTACTTATGAAATCTGCTCTGCAATGCAATGTAACATTTAGATTTATCACCTGATCAAGAGGCTTTTAACCTGAGAAAAACTAATATTCACTATATAAATACATATGTAATTTATTATTTGGAAATAATTTATTATGCATAATACTATAACATTTTGCTTTTGTCCTGCTGGTAAATAAATGGTCTCTTCCTTGCAATAAATGCTTAACATTTAGTCACTTAAAGATTACAACCAGAATATTGTGTTCACAAGTAAATTGGGTCTTGTTTCAAGTCATTTCAGAATCCTAACTTTGAAAGACTTTTGGTGCTATAACACCATGAAGTTTCCATTCCACTTGCTTTAAGGTTCTTAATATAATTAATTTGACTTTTTTAATGACATGGAAAAAGGTGAAAGTCACAATTCTTTTCTTCCCTTACGCCAATTAAGGATTTTATATTTTTATGTTAACTCTTTCTCTCTGCTCTCACTAAAAA
>NW_006965867.1:0-712 GCF_000164805.1 Carlito syrichta
TGCCTATTTACCTGACTTAACTAGCTGACTTGTATACCTGACCTGATTGCTAGTCAGCTGACTTAACTAGCTTTCTAAATAGCTAGCCAGCAGGCTGGCCAGCTCACTTAAATAGGTGATTTAACTATCTAGTCAACAGGCTAGACAGCTGACCTAATTATCTAGTTACCTAGCTAGCCAATTGTCAAGCCAGCTGAATTAACTAGGTGACATAACTAGCTAGCCAGGTGGCTAGCAGGCTGACATAACTGCCTAGTTACCTAGCTAGCCAGCTGGATAGCCAACTGACTTAACTAGATGGCTACCTACATTGCCCACTTGTTTGCCAACTGTCTTAGCTGCCTAGCTAACTAGCTAACAAGCTGGCTAGTGGCTGACTTCATTAGGTTATTTAACTAGGTTTATAACAGGCTAGCCAGCTGACTCAACTAGGTAGCTACCTGGCTATGCAGCTGGCTAGCCAGCTGACTTAAATCGCTGACTTAACTAGCAAGCAAGCTGACTTAACTAGCTGATTAGTCAGCTAGCTACCTGGCTAGCCAACTGGCTTATCTACCTGGCTTAACTAGCTAGATACCTAGCTAGCTATCTAACTAGCCAGCTGACTTAACTAGCTGACTTAACTAGCTAACTACCTGAAATGACTAGCTGACTTATTTAGCTAGCTTCATAGCTAGCCAGGTGACTTAAATAACTGAAATAACTAGCTAGA
>NW_006965868.1:0-793 GCF_000164805.1 Carlito syrichta
ACACTGCCCTGTGTGTCCCTCACCTGTCCACAGGACCTGCTCCTAACAGCCCAGCCTCTGCCCTTCAACCAGGAGCCTGGAAGAACAAGGTAGGGCAGGAGCTGCCAAGCCTCCACAGCAGCAGTGTGCCCTCGGGCAGCTCTCTGGAGCTGGCAGTCCTACTCTTCATACCCAGAACCTCACTTAAAGCCTTAATCCACTCAGATCAAGCTACAAGGTCCCTGGATCCCTGCCCCAGAAATCTCCCGGCCATGGCCACCTGGTTAGCCACAGGGTACACTGACATAGCTCATCAGAACACATGGGAACAAGGTCACCTTCACTCTGGAGGACCCCTGACTTCATATCCCACCTGTCTCCTTCTAATTCTCCTTCCTTTATGTGATTCTCTTCGGGAGAGTAGCCACAGGTTGACTTAGAGGCCAAGATGGATTTGTGTGTGTGAGCTGATTGATTTCTATTGATAGACTTACATGCATGGTCTGTTTCCCCCTACATTCCATTTAAATAACAATAAGAGATAACAATTATTGACTACTTGTATTTACTAGGTACTAAGATAGGCACTTTATGTAACCTAATCCTCATAATCCTGTTACAGTGAAGTAAACAATATCACTAGCTCAACTTAAAGATGAGGAAGTTGAATCTCAGCAAGACTGAGTTGCTGGGATTTCAGCCTGGGGGCCTGAATCTTGAACACAGCCTGTCTTGCTTGCCTGTGTGGGTTTCCCCTCTAACCTGCCATTAAAGTCACAGCCAATTCATCCTTACAGAGACACCCTGATGTTGG
>NW_006965869.1:0-725 GCF_000164805.1 Carlito syrichta
ATCTCTCTGAGGCGTAATAGTTCTCCCTTGGCATCATCACCATTACTTAAGTGCAGGAGATCATTGTCATTTGCATGGACTCTTTGTTAAGAGCTGGGATTGTTGTCAGGGGCAGGGCTGTTCCTCAGTTTTTGGGCTCTTCCTAAGGTACAGTGCTGTTTATGAGAGGACAGGCTGTACCTCATTGCTGCACTATCCCATATTTGCAGGACTCCTTTTTATTACAGGGACTCTTCATCAGGATCTGGGCTCTCTGTCAGGTGCAGGTTCTCTCCTCCAGGTGCAAGATTCTTCCTGAGGTTCAGGTGTCTCCCTCACGTGTAGGACCACACCCTTATGTACAGGACCTCTCCCTCTGGTGTTGGAGCTCTTTCTTGGGTTTAGCATTCTTACTCAGGTTCTGGGCTCTCCCTCGTGTGCAGGGGCTCTCTTAAGTTCAGGTTCTCCCTCAAGTGCAGGACTCCTACTCAGGAGTGGGACTTTTCCTCAGGCTCAAGGCCCTCAGCTGTAGGGGCCCTCTCTCAGCTTCAGGTCTCTCCCTTAAAGTTCAGGAGTCTTTTATCAAGTGTGGGGTCTCTTCCTCAGGGGCAGGGGCTCCACTTCATGTGTAAAAGCTTTACCTCAAGTTTAGTATCTTACTCTCGTGCTCTTTCTGTTGAACAGAGGTTCTTAATCTGATGCAGTGCCCTTTCTTAGTTGCAGGGGTCTCCCTTAGGTACAGGAAG
>NW_006965870.1:0-995 GCF_000164805.1 Carlito syrichta
AACTGTACCCCACAATTTTAAAATAAAAAATATGTTTAAAAAAATAAAAAAGTATCTCAACCATGGCTGTATAGAAAAAGAGTACAAATAGTACCTAATATATATTAAAGATTCAATAAATATTTTATTTTTATTTTTTTTTGTTTTGTTTTTTTTTTTTGAGTCGGAGTCTCACTCGGTCGCCCCGACTGGAGTGCAGTGGCCGCTCCCGGCCACCGCAGCCTCGACCTGCTGGGCTCCGGCGATCCTTCCGCCTCCGCCTTCCGAGTAGCCGGAATTACAGGCGCGCGCTACCACGCCCGACTGATTTTTTTATTTATTGTAGAGATGAGGTCTCGCTGCCCAGGCGGGTCTCGAACCCGCGGGCTCAGGCAATCCACTCACCTCAGCCTCCCAAAGGCGCGGGATTACAGGCTGAGCCACCGAGCCCGGCTAATATTTTATTTTTAATGAAAAAAAGAAAAATTAAATAGAAAGTCTTTATAAGGTTTTAATTTCAAGACAATGTGCATAAAAGAATCTAAATTAAATGAAAAGATCTACAAATTAAAAGTTTTATAAGTGAAGTATTCAATGCCAAATCACAACTAACCTGTAGTATAAGTATAAAATGTCTCCTTTTTGTGACTGCAAATGCATTATGAAGCCAAGGACGTAATATCTATGCTTTCATATCAAGAGAAAAACAGTTCACCCTCTTGTTGAAAAAAGGAATAGCAATTTTCAAGAGATATCAAGGGCTATGTTCCCATCACAAGTAAATGCTTTGGACCCAAAGGACCTAGTCAAAATGGATTCCTCACAGTAGACTTTGGAGAAAATGTTCACTCCAAACTCAGTGTTAGGGGATTAATTCTCTAGAAGGCAACAAATCCATGTGAACACAGGCATAAAGGCTGGGTTCACCTCACATTTAATAAGATGTCTTGGGAACAGAAAATGTTGGGAAAAAGTTTCATTCAGTGCAGAGCAATGTCCCACAGGAAAAAGACATG
>NW_006965871.1:0-843 GCF_000164805.1 Carlito syrichta
TCGGTGAGTGAGCCAACTAGTTTGCTGACCAGTTGGCAGGTGAGCGAGTTGACTAGGTAGCTGACCTGATGGAAAGTGAGTGAGCCCACTAGTTAGCTGACCAGATAGCTGAGTTGCTAGCCGACTAGTTAGCTAAGTAACTAGCTGATTTGCTAGCTGACTTGACTAGCTAGCTGACAAGAAAGCTGGCTATCTACCTGACATAACAAGCTAGCAAACATGCTAACTAACTCTCTAGCTTGCTGACTTAACTAGCCAGCTATCTGGCTACTGGCTGACTGACTTAACTATCTAGCTGACTAGCTAGCTGTCTAGCTAGTTGACTTAACTAGCTAGCTGACTAGCAACCTGACTAGCTAGCTGACTTAACGAGCTAGCTGGATAGTTAGCTGACTTACTAGCAGATTTAGCTAGCTAGCTGGCTAGCTAGCTGGAGTATCTAGTTGACTAGCTTGTTGGCTGTCTAGTCTGCTAGCCAGGTGACTTAACTAGCCAGCAACCTGGTTGGCTAGACAGCTAGCCAGCTGGCTTAAGTAGTTATCTACCTGGCTGACTAGCTGGCTAGGCAGTTGGCTAGCTAGCTAGCGGGCTGGATACCTGGCTAGCAAGCCGGGATAAAAAGCCAGGCTTCTACCTGGAGAGTGGGACAGCCAGCTGACTTAACTAGCCAGCCACCCTGCCATTCAGCCGGCTAGCCAGGCAGCTTAATTAGCTGGCCACCTATCCTATCAGCCTACTAACAAGTCGGTTTACTTGCCAGCCACCTATCTTGACAGCTGGCTAACCAGCTGACTTAACTAGCTGATGTAACTAGATAGCCATCCTGCTAGCCAACTGCCTTAA
>NW_006965872.1:0-620 GCF_000164805.1 Carlito syrichta
CGTCCTTGTTGCCGAGTCAGAGGGTCAGCCTGCCTGAGACATATTTCACACCTCAGAGAGGAAAGCCAGCAGGAATGAGGCGAGGTAGCCTTGGTCACTCCTGCACCAAAGCAGGAGCAGCCATGGAGGGGTTGTGGGTGAAAGGTTTCAAGCTTGTGAGACTGTCACATGTGGGAGGGATGGTGATGAAGGCCTGAGGGAAGTTTTGCAGAAGAATGGACTTCTTTCTGTCTTTCTTTCTTTTCTTCCTTCCTTCCTTCCTTCCTTCCTTCCTTACTTCCTTCCTTCCTTCCTTCCTTCCTTTCTTTCTTTCTTTCTTTCTTTCTTTCTTTCTTTCTTTCTTTCTTTCTTTCTTTCTTTCTTACATTTCTTTCCTCACTACGTTGCCCAGGTTGCTCTCAAACTGCCAAACTTGGGTCAACCTCTTGGCCTCGGTGTCCCAAACTCCAGCGAGCACCGGCTTTCCAATTAATTGATATCCTGGTCTCCAGCCTGGTCTTGAACGCTGGTCTGGAGGCAATCCTCCCACCGAGCCTTGTACTTACCCAAGGTTTTCTGGATTTAGCTTTAGGGTAGACGTGGAGGCTTGCTATGGTGTCCAGCTGGTCTGGAGATCCCAG
>NW_006965873.1:0-4012 GCF_000164805.1 Carlito syrichta
GCCTCCCAAGGTGCGGAATTACAAACTGAGCCACCGAGCCCGGCTGATCTCAGGATTTTCATTCGCTCTTCAAACTCTCCCAAACATGTGCTATCTATTCCCAGAAACCCTTTCTGGCCTCTAAAGCTTGGTCTGGTATGAACTGAGAATGTTCAACATTCTACAGTTCTTATGGAACACTGTTGAGCCCTGGTGCCAGAATCTGCAATCTCCGTGTGGCTAGGGCTGCTACTTGCATTCTGAATCTAGCAATTCCAGTCAGACTCATGGAACAGAGCAGCTCTGCAACAATGCTCTTCAGACTGACAAACTGAGAGAAGGGTACTGGAATTACCTTTTTATTCCCCACACTTCATAAGTAAAGCTTCCAGATAACCTGCAAAGCTTCTGGAGCCAAAGCTGCTCCACAATGTCCTCGGATTTACAGCCCCCCACTTCGTCCCCCCTACCCTCCACATTTACAGCCAGTAGCTTGGTCTTACTCTCTTGGAGCCCTAAAATTAAGCCTTTCAAATTCCCCTTACTGCTAAAGCATCTCACTCCCAGCACAGGCCAGGCACCTTGGCATTGTGGGAGGTGCTATGCTGCTCATTTCTGTCCCATTAGGTCCTGTTGGTCTGTTGCACATAGACTCAGGGAGCCAGAGCACCAAGTGGAGTACCTTTCAGCCCTTTGGGGTGTAGCTGTTGAGGACTGGGCTCGTCTCTAATGAATACAATCAGTTCCAGAAGACTGGGGTATGTTGACTTGCTAGCAGGTCACTCTAATAGTTTAGACTGACTTTTAAAACCCAGAGGCTGGTTCCAGAGTTCTGTCCCTGAGAACACATCCTGTGGAAAAATACTTGAGAATATAATTTTCTTCTGTTTGGGAGTGGAGGTCTCAGGCTCAAGTCAGAACCTTGTGAGTACAGTTGTGGTGATTCTTGGTGTGACATGAATGCAGAATCCTGCATTTTTCAGATTCCTTTTCATTCTCACGAGGCCCCATGCTCAGTTCTGTGTGTTTTAGGCTGTGTGGAGAAAGTATAATGTTATTATTCCGTTGTTGCTTCTCTCAGTCTTTCCCTCTTCTCTTTTTCTCATCATTCCAGAGTTCTTTTCTATTAGCCGCAATTTCTGTAATTCCTTCTTTCCTCTGCCCTGGCAATTATTTGCTTCTTTATTTGCTGGTTTCCTTATGTTTGGGGTGTGTACAGTAAGAGATTGGAAGGGGAAAATGTGTAGTTCTTACTGAATGTTAATTCTCCACCTTTCCCATCCTGATAAACAAGGTTTACATTTACAACTAGAAAAGATTCAGATGCAATTTTCAACTATTCTGAAACCAGCAGGACACACCTGACTTTAATAGTTTTAGTTGAAATTGTAGATGTTTTTCTTCAGTTTAACTTATGAGAAAAGATTATCTGATGCATTTTGTGTTGACTTCCCCTTTAGTGGTTTATTTTGTCTATTTCTGACCATCTGTCTACTAATAAAATGTGAAATAAAATATACCTGTATTGCTACTCCCCCCCCAAAAAAATAAATAATGAACTTGCTTGTCTCTTCAGCCAGGGTGGTATTAGAGGGGAAATAAGAAGTCCTTTAGGAATTCCAAATTATTACTTATTCCAAATCTCATTCACAAATTTTTATGATTCGAGTTATGTTGTTTTCATTGTTTTTCTTTCAATAGTGTGATCTGGCAGTGCATAGGGCCTTTAGGTTTCTAATAAATTATTAATCTAGGAATTAAAAGTTCATGTTAATTTGTGCTATAAGCCACTTTCTCTGGCAAATGTGGGCAACAATCACAAATTTTTAACAGTGAAGGTGAAAGCTTTTCTATATTTTTTGGGGTTTTTTTCTCCCCATGGTCTATCATAGATATACTAAGATATAAAAGACAAATTTTAATCAGAGCTGGAAAAGCAAGATAATTCCAAGGGTAAACGTCTGGACCACCAGTCACACTGCTTCTGCCACCCCGCTGGAAGGAGAAAAGGCCTCTGGGGAATGCAGAAAACTCCAGCCCCACAAAAGCCTTTCCAGGAAGGATAGAGCCACCCAGGTTTGTGACACTCTGGCAAGACAACTTATAGAGTAATTAAAAGTGCTGACTCATTGATTTAAAAGGGTTTTGGGGGGGTGACTATTGTTTTATTTTTTAGAAAATAAAAGAAGGCATTTGAGAGACTAGGTCACCAGTGGAATTTTTCATAAAGAATGACAATCCTAAATTAGAAGGCAGAGACTTGAGAATAGAGAACATTCATTCAGTCTGGATGATAGCCACAGAATTCTAAGCAAACCCCGTCTATCAATAACTTATTGGATTTTAATTAATGTATTTATGCTCTGTCTTTTTGTTCTCCAGAAGGAACTTAAGGTAATTCCTAATTACAGGCACAGAAGGCAAGAAATAAAATGCTTCTTACCTGGACAAAATTGCATTTACTTTCCAATTTATTGATTTACCCCTCAATCTGTGAAGCAGTCACAAGTGGCCCAGATGTTCTGATGTTCTTGGTACTTTTTTCCATTTGAAAGCAGGGATTGTTTATTTAATTCACCACTTAACACAAATAATTATGGCAGACACCTTAGTTCATCTTTCTAATAAGCCTGTTGATCTGGTTTTCCCTGTTGCCAGCATCTCCATCTTCTACAATATGGGTAGTATTTTCTTCATTCCACCTCACAGAGAGGATAATTTTAAAGGTCAGAGGAAGTTATCTGCTTCTTTGAAGCATTTTTCAACAGTATAGTTCTCATGAATCAGCTCTTCCATGCAGATGATGCCATATTTATCAAGAGATTGAACAATCAAACCACCTTCTGTCAAGGCAATTTACATCTTATTAATTTTGCCATAACCACACTTGTAGATAGTTCATTTACTGACTTCAGCTCAGGATGTTAATTGAAACCCTGTTGAGCTTTTAAAAAAGGTTCTGTTGAAGATCTAACAAAGACAAAGCTGCAATACCTTCTGGACCATTGGGCTCACACTACTAATACTTCTGATCCTGATGACAAATGCTGATTTGGGTTCTGCAGGTCCATAGAAGTTGCCAGCTTTTCTTGCTATCCTAGCCATTCAAATCTCAGTTCTGTACATCTGCCTATATTCCTTGTGATGGTGCTTAGCTTTTTTTATAGATAAGTTTCCTCCTTGCCATTTGAAGCATTTTTTGGGCAAACTTCTTCCTCAGGTGCCTGGTCATCAGCTCTGCAAAATTTCATTGCTTTTTCTTAAGGGTTTCTGGCACAGCAGGAAACTTCTTTTTCTTCTCTTCTACACCCACTTAATAATTATTTGAAAGGCTCATGTAAAGTCACAGATTGATGCGATGAAATAATTTTTTGTCATTTAAAAATTAAGATTATTCTTAGCAACTTTTTTCAGTCCTGATTAAAAGATAGATGAGAGATATGCAGAGAATGATGCCTGAAGATTTAGGATAAAATGGACATGGAAACCACTCATTTAAAGAGTTTCAGCGCTAGAAGTCAAATCCTCTAGCTCTTGTTTTTTTTAAAAGAAAATTTGAATAGCATGTGCTTTTGGTGACACTTCTTTTCAGCCATTTATATATGAAGAAATATATATTTGGCAACAGGTCCTATTTTTAGGAGTCTGGGAAACTTGCCCTTTGAAAATGTTTTCATTTTTGGCACATATGTGTTTTTAGGCAGAAGGAAAACACAAAGCAAAAAAGAAAAATATGTACAAAAAGGAATGATTTGTCCAGCTCCATGCAGCACAATAAGAAAGTAATCATTCAGTTGTGACTTTAAAAATGGATTGTTGCCTGGATTTTCCAAAGATTTCCCTCTAAATGAGCATTTCTGTACTGAACTGAACTAATGTGAAGAGACAAGTTGTTCTAATGCCATAACTGAATAAGCAAAAACAGGATGGAGGCTACATTTTCATAAGAGGAACTTAAAATAATACCCTCTTTGTTTCCTTGCAGCCTCTGGGGTCAATTCAGAAGGGGCCATATTCTCATTTCATGACTTGA